>NW_025336481.1:29942241-30066883 GCF_004798865.1 Varanus komodoensis | reverse complement strand
AGTCTCTCTCTCTCTCTCTCTCTCTCTCTCTCTCTCTCTCTCTCTCTCTGTGTGTGTGTGTGTGTGTGTGTGTGTGTGTGTGTGTGTGTGTTCTATAGTCTTTTAAACACCAGCTGAAGATGTTCTTGTTTTGCAGGCACTCTGGAAGGTGAATCTGTTGGGGTCTGTTGATTTGAATGGATGGTTTTGAGGTTAATATTAATTGCTGCTACCATTTTATTATTCCATAATTTTATAATTCCATGATTTAACTATTTTATGGATTGTATATAATTGTGTTTACTTTTGTATTATTGCTTGTTTAATTAGGTTCATATTGTAACTCCTTCCCAATTCATTTATTTAACTTACATTATTTAATTTATCTTTTTTGTTACTATTACTATTGTTTATTTTTTGTGGTTGGTCATTATTGATTTCGCTATTATTATTGGTTTTACTGTGTTTGATGATTTTACTGTATTGTATTGTATTGTGGTGCTGTTTATATGTAAGCTGCCCAGAAAGCCTATGGCTAATCAGGTGGCACATAAATTGAATAAATAAATAAATGTAGATACCTCTTAGAATATTAATATTTAAGAAGAATTCTTCTGGTTCACAGCAAAGGTCTAGTTTTATTCCCCACAGTAGTCAACCAGCTGCCTATGATGGAACATGAGCACTATAGGATTCTCCCAGCAGCTGGTACGTTGTAGTAGGCAGGCTCTGTTTAACAACAGACCCTGTTGATCAACAGAGAAACTTTCCTTAAGGGTAGGAACATTTTGGATGAAATATTAGGCAAGGTTGTACATTTCCTGCATAATAAGGACAAGATGCACAAAACCCCACCCCAAGTTCCATGCACAAAACCCCAGACTGACATCAGATTTTAATGTGAGCTAGTGTGAGGACACCCTCCACTCCACCTGATGACCTTAGCCTAACTAGTGGTTGTAAGGCAGATTGAATGGTCCACACTGCTCTGTCTTGCAGCTCGTTGCCTCTGCCATTTTTGGCCACACGAAACGGCTGTCTTGCTTTCCCTTATGTCAAGATTAACCATGGTACATTTAATAAGATCTTCCTTCTGTTGCCCCTGTATCCATTCGCTTCCTCCAAAACTATTCTGGAGGGTCCCCTAATCTTCTGGATAATATGAGTGGGAGGCACATGAGAAACTGCAGGTCTCCTCCTTTCTGGCAGTAGCATCCTGGCCATCAGTACATAGAATCCACTGGATTACAAGCCAATATTTGTACTCTTTGGCAAACCTACATTTTGGGTCCTGGAAGCAAAACTGCCTGCTTTGTTTGTACGTTTTTGCTATTTTCCTGAATTCAGGGATCACAGTATGACACTTCCATTGCTGAACTCTTCCCAGACCTAGAGAAGCAGCTTTCCCGTGACCTATTTGATCCTTTTGGTGCAGATTTTGCTATATTTTGCCTTCTTTGAAGACAGTTCCTGTTTCATGGCTGTTCAAAGAAAACTGGGACCCCAGGCAAGACAGCTTCCACTGACCTATTTCTCTAAGTGCAGAACTGGCAACGGTGCTATTGCTGGGATTAAAAAACAGCCCTGAAAGCATCTTCTGAAACAGAGGCTGCTTGATAAATGTCAGCCCCGACATGTATGCCAGTACAGAAATCAGTAGTGTTGGCATTCATGTGTGTGTACTGTGGCTTTCATTGCTATCAGCCATATGCAACCAGAATTGGCACCCCCTGGTCCCAAATAATAAAAGCTTAGTTAGCTTATTGTGCAGCTGTTAAGATTGTTCCCACTTGCAGAAAATATTGGGATGGAACACATAGTTTGCCCAGTGACCAGGTGACTGCATGTCAATCAGATTTTCCTGCTAGCACTTCTCATAGCAGGGGAGAAGCAGAGATAGTAGCCTAAAGATATAAACTGAAACAGATGCCACAGAATCTGGAGAGTAAATATCTTTTATGAGCACAAAGCTGTGTTCAAAATGTAATGGACAAGCTTATAATGTGCACAAAGGTCTTCCCTTGTTTAGATATTTTTTATGTTTCTAAGAAATTAAGGTGATCTCAAGCCTGATGTTTAGGGCCACTGCCTGAAGTCTTAAAAACAGGAGGGTGCACTTGAAAAGAAAATTTATGCAAAATCATCTTACAGCCAAGTTTATAACCATGTGCTCTTCTGGATGTCAGGCTGTATATGGAGGCTTGGCTCGTACAAGATGATGGGCTCACGTATCCAGGGACATGATGCTCAGTTTGTTCTAGATGAAGTTGTCATCCCCATAAAGGACCGGCTTTGCAGACTAGGGGAAGGATGGCCACTTATGAAAAAGAGGGTATATATATCACCCAGGAAAAAAGAGGAAAGATAATACAAATTTACATAAAATTTTCTTGTGCTGATAGACAAGCAGGCAGGCAGGCAGACAATAGACAGATGCAAGTTGAGAGTTAATTAATATAATTTAATTTGTAAAATATCACAACATAGTCAAAAACTATGGCCAGGCCATCTCTGTCCAATCTGTTGTCCAAGTGCTGATAATTGGTAATTTCAAGACCCAGTTCTTTCTTCTGAGGGTTCTTTAGCTTTAAACTGGACTTGTTCTGTACATGCTTTCAAACTGGAAGACAATATTCTGGTAGTTCTTCAAAGGACTATACTCTGTGAAAGAGGAGACCTGGCCATCTGCATTGGATCAGGGACCCAAGTGACACAAAATTCTTTCAACAGCTAAGTTGATGTTCCAGCTGTAACCCATCCTAGATAGATATCATCTGGCTACAGTTATCTTTGGCATGCTCTGGTAACTTCCAGATTAGAATACTCTATTGTATTTAATGTCAGAATGACTTGGAAGACTGCCTGGAAACTGTGGTAGTTCATAAGACAGCCACTAGGAAATGGAAACACATCTTGTTAAAGTGTGAAATATTCCATTAGCTTCTGGTCCATTTCCAAGCACAATTTATGCATGAGTCTTCTCGTTAAATCCCTACTTGACTTGGGATCTGAGCTTCTCCCATATGGACCTGTCCACTTTCCTGCATCCATCTTCAAATGTCCTCCTGGTTGTTGCACATCCTACAGCTATCAGTCTGGTATAACTAGATAGATGGCCTTTATTACCGCAGTGGCCACTGTCTGGAATATCCTACCTCCTAAAAAAGAGCCCTGCTGAGCCAGACCAGTGCCCTAACCAGTACAGCAATCTGTCCACACAGTGGCTGTCTAGCTGTCCACATGATCCCACAAGTAGGATATGACTGCAACAGCAGTCTCTTGCCCAAGCTCCCCAGCAGCTAGTATGCACAGACATATTGCCTTTGATACAAAAGGAAGCACATAGCTATGTGTCCAATCCCCTTTTTAAGCCTTCAAAATGTGTGGCCATTTGCTACATCCATGGGTTTCCATAATTCGTCTACAAACTGCATAAAGAAGTACTTCCTTTTAGCTGTCTTGAATCTCCCACCAATCAGCTTCAATGGATGGCCCTGGGTTCTAGTGTTACATGAGAGGGAGAAAAAGTCTCCCTATCCAATTTTTTATACTATGAATGATTCTTGGCAGCTCTATCCTGTCTCCACTTTCTTACCTGTTTTCTAAACTAAATAATCCTCAACTATTGCAAACTGTTCCAGCCCCCTGTTGTCCTTTTCGGAACTGTTTCCAACTCTACAATATCCTTTTTCGAGGTGCAGAAGCAGAACTGCACACATCATTCTTTGTTCTCACACCATAGATAGGATAAGGGGAGTGTGGCATCAGCAGTTCTATTTGCAATTCCTTCCCCAATTATGCCTAATGTGGAATTTGCCTTTTTCTCAGCACCCATGTATTGGTTCAACATTTTAATTGAGCTCTTCACTAGGACCCTAGGATGCCTTTCCTTCTCTGTCACTGCTAGCTCAGAATCCATCAGATTATACCCCCTGAGAAATAAAACTAAAACATGGAAACTCTGATGCAGTTCAGAAGCATGTTGAAGATATTTTCATTTGCTTTGACACCAGATGATTTGTGATGCCTGTCATCTGGATTTTTTTGTTTTTTGATGGCCACTTGTTATCTTTAACTATATTTTACTTGTATGGTGTATATATTGAGTAGTTGTGGCATAGTTTTGTTGCTGTATACCACCTGGATATTGTTTACATGACTACTGGTGTAGAAATATTTTCAATGAATAAATAATAGAATCTTTCTCCTACTTCAGGTTGCTCATGCGCTGAGATAGGAATAACGGAAGCTGCCTTATATTGAGTCAGATCACTGATCCATGCAGTCCACTGTCGTCAACACTGACAGGCAGCAGCTCTGTCAGTCTTTCAATGCTTCCTGGGACAGAGCTTGGGATCCCCTGTGTGCACAGCATGTACTTTACTACCAAGCTGTGCCCCTGTCCTCTTGTCCTCTGACCTTCCTCAGAGACACTGTTTTTGGTGTCTTTGCTACCCGAGATGAAGCAAGTGAGATGGCCTTTTAGTGGAACTCTTCCCCAAAGGTCTTTCCACTAATTTCTGTACAGAAAGAATAAATCCACTGGCTATTTTGTGGATTAGGTATTGTGTCGCTTTCTAGCTGGGATTTATCTATGTAATAAATTTTATTGAAATTAAATGTGAGTAAATGTCATCATTTACCTTTATGGTCTGCTTTATGATCTCTATTGGCTGCCATTCTCTTTCCAAGCACAAATTGAAGCATGTACAAGCACTAAAAAGTTTGAGGTCAGGTTACTTGAAAGAGAATATCCTTCCATGTATACCTGTTGGGAGTCTAAGATCAACATCAGAGACCCTTCAGTGCATGTCCTGAGGTAGATGACTACTAATAAGAAGGCCTTTTCAATGGTGGCATCCCAGCAGGGAATGTCTTCCCCAGAGAGTCTTGCCAGTCACCTTCACTGTGGTCTTTTCAGTGCCAGGTAAAAATTGTTTAATTTCTGTGGCACTTAAGTCCTTTCAATTTGAAACTTGTGCTACTGGTTTAAATTTGTGTATGGAGTGAAGAGTGGAAATTTAATCATCCTCTCCTGAAGCATGGTGGTTCCAATTCAAAGTGAAGTCATATGTGTTTAAATTGGAGTAAATAAAATAAAGCTTCAGCTCTGCAATTAGTGTAATGTGTAGTTTGTCCTCCAGAGAAACCTCCTAAGATGTTTCAGTTAATGACTCAGGAAAGTTAACAGATGATCCAGACACATCTATGAATGAAACATACTAGTGGAATGGAATGGCGTAAATGGTGTCCCCTTTCTTCAGGCTGTGAACTTCTAAATGTACAGTCCTATGAAACTTAGACCAAAAAGGTACACAGCTCCCACCAAGTCCCAACCTGCCATGCTGAGAGTTGTAGGTGTTTTTTCTGCCTAAACTTGCATCGGATTGCACCATAAAAATCCACTGAAAACAACTAACAAACAAAACCCAGGAAGAAAAAGACAAACAGGAAAAAACATTGAGTTGTGAGCACAGAGATGGAATTTATGGAAGGGCTTTCTTTCATAGGAAGAGAAGCAAGGTTTTCATTCTACCTGTACCCAGTGAAGTAACTGGAGAGAACTTGTAAATAAAAGCAGTATTAACCTTGCCTTGCTGTCTGAGTCCTCAAGGAACTTTTGAAGAACAAAAGGCCCAATGCGGCCTCTCCCATACCTTGTTACAGAGGCTTCCTTCTAACAGTTTCTTCCTTTGTATAATTACAGCTACCTGCATTACATGGTAACATATTCTGATTCCACAACAGGAACACCAGATGTGCAGCTGTTAGATTTTGCCCTCAACAGCAGCCTGTAACAACTGTCAAAATGTTTCATTAATATGTGCGTATGCACACGCACGTTAGCACAATCTCTGAGTTGCTCTTTGATCTAACGCACATTACTGAAAAGAATATCCTGACTCTGCCATGAACAAATACATAACCGTAATAGCATCACCACCAGAATGACATTCTGAAGTGTTAGATTCTGTGCAATGTATATTGCTGCATGTGCCAGCTTTCCAAAGAGCTCTCCTTGCTGTTTATTCATGTCTAGTCTTGTTCCTCAGAAATACGATTAAAAATTTGGGGAAATGTGCTTGGTTGGAGAAAGACTCAAACAGTAGGTTTAGCAAATCATTTTTAATGCTGAACTATTAAACATGTGGCCATATGATATATAGATGGGTGACAACAAGGAAAGGAAAGGAAAGGAAAGGAAAGGAAAGGAAAGGAAAGGAAAGGAAAGGCTTAGCAGAAAGGAGCAAAAAATGCAGTAACATTTATTGTTCTTGCTTATCAGTCACTAGTACATCTGTGTACTTTAGGCTGGCAAGAACCCTGCAGTGAAAAATTGCCACTATTTCTATTTTACAGAAAGAAAGATGCAGTACTGCTCGTGCTTATTTGGAAAAGAGACCAGTTGAACTCAGTCGGTTGTTCTTCCAAGGAAACATGCACAGGGCAAGTCTGTATGCTACAGCGAACTGCCTAAGGCAACTTAAGGGGTGGGGTTAAAGCAAAGGTCCTTACCAACAGGACTCTGAAGAGGCCAGGATACAAATTTTCCTTTGTTTCTGCCAGCCTCAGTTCCTCCCTCTTTGAAGCACTATCCCATCAACCATCATCTGCAAGATGGGGAGGCAAAGATTGTCTCCTCTAGGCTTCCCACCTTGCCCTGGATGATCATCAGTCTCCAAGTTCAGGACTTCCAGTCACTGAGAGTGCAATTATTTTGCAATTTAATAGAGGTAAAATGGGATGTAACTACCTCTGTGCTCCACAAAGGTTCTGTTCAAAATAAGGCCAGGTCTCTGTTAAGGCCATAACACAATTTCTGTAGCAACAGTAGTATCAATGAAATGAGGTGGCCAACAACCTAGAGAATCTGAGCATACACTGACCAGGTTGATGAATATCAGAAAGCTATGTGCTATGTTGCTGATCCCAAAGGCTGGATGTTCATATGGAGTGCATCCAAAAGACAGGGAGAGAAAAGCAGAAGAAAGATCACCTAAGATTTACAAGCTACAAAGTAGAATTGACTCCAGTCTTATTAAAGTAAGCAGATCAACACTGCAATCCTTTGTGGGCTTAGATAGAATATGCCCCAATATATTCATGCAATAATGCATATGATTCTCCCTCCCACACACACAATAGTTACTAAATAACTAAATAGGAGGGAGGGAGGGGTCTCCTTCTGAAAGTCAGTGGATGGACATCTTATTTGGGTCACAGTAAAATTTCTGCTCCATTCAAGATTGATTGATTGATTGATTGATTGATTTATATCCTGCCTTTTTCCTACAAAGGGCTCAAGACAGCTTACATCATTCTCCTCCTCCATCTTATCCCCACAACAACAACACTGTGAGGAAGGTTGGGCTGAGAGTCTGTGACTGGCCCAAAAGCCACCCAGTTGGCTCCATGGTGGAATAGGGACTAAAACCCAGATCGCCTGAGTCCCAGTCCCATGCTCTTAACCACTATACCACACTGGCTTTCCATGTGCTACTGTCCAGCCTCGTAGTGTATAGTTCCCTTGCTTATTTGACCAACAGATCATTCACCTTGGGTTCCTTGCAAGAGGAGAAAGGGTGGTATATAAATGTAATAAACAAATCTATAGATTCCCAGGATTAGGAATACATAAAATATGTAAATATTGATTTAACGCTATCTTACCAATTTTAGTAGGTCTATTCTGCCTAAATCTGGATCCAGCTCAATGTGATCTTTCAAAGTGTGAGACATTTGGCTGTATCATATTCAGCACTAGTGCTAACATAAATTATATCACACTAGCATAACCTATCTCTAGTGCAATGCCAACAGCATTTGCTGAGGTAACAGGTTTTCTCAGAAAGCACATTTCACCAGCAAATGCTTTGATGCTGCTGTACTAGCAGCAGCTTACTCTAGCACAACATAATTTATGTTACTGCTAGTGCTGAAAGTTGTTTGTATGAAAGTTGCTGTGCTGTTTTGTATTTCAGTAAAGTTCCAGATCCATCCCAAACTCACTGTAAGCCATCCAGAAAAGATGTAAAAGAATGCAATGTCTCATATCTGCCTTAAAGAGTCATTTAACAATTAGTGCTCTTATATTGTTTGAAGTACAGCACCATCTTATCTCTTTATTATTTACTTGGATCATCTAAGTTAAATATTGTCCTTTTGTACCTATTTTCAAGAAGGCAAAGAGCAAGTGAGGCCTACTAAACACACTACTTTACCGGCCATACTATAATCATGTGGTTGTTGACATACTCTGACCTAATTACTCACTTCAGGAAAGTTATTATGTGAACCAAGTATTGTATGTTGCGATAAACAATGCTGAACATGTACTTCAGCTGTGCTGAAGATGAAAAGAAAGGAGATGCAACTCATCTATTAAAAATGTAAAATGCAAGCCTAAAAATATAAGCACATATCTGAATATTACTTAACATTGTGAGATGGTTGCAATTTTGCTTCCTATCATAGGGTTGGATCATTCCTGCACTATTGTATGCCCTCCCATGTAAATGAAGAACAAATCTATTCTCACAGTACAAATTAGAATGCAGGGCCTCCGCATAAACAGGGCAATAAATGTAACAAGATTTTAAAGCTGACAACTGAGTCAAGGGGAATACACTTGCTGATTCAACCTAATCTAATGCTGCCAGGTGTTGCCTCTCCAAGGAACCCGATTCTAGTCCATCTCATGAAATTTTTAGCATCCCTTCTTCACTTCTTATTAATTGCAGTTCCTTTTCAGGTGCTGCAGCCTGCCATGCAGCATCCATACTGGTTTTTTTAAATGCAGCACAGACTTCCACAGTTATTTAAAAACAGCCAGAACCGTGCCATATAATATAGGAACAAAACATGCCCTTGTTCAAAGTTATATTCAGCAAACCACTCTGGTATTAAAATAAGTGCACAAAGAGGTTTTTCTGAATTTGCCTAAGTCAGTTTAATATTTATAGCTTTTTCAGTGCTGTACTAGATTGGACAGAAGAGAAAATTAAAATCTGAATGATGCTAATAAAATACTTCCCTCTCGAGTACTCTTGTTCAATATTGAACAGCTTTTCCATTTTGAGTGGAAGGGGTGAACTCTCTTCCATTGGTGGTTTAATCCTCAGTCTGAAAAATGCTTTCAGGTATTTTTAAAGGTAATTATTTGTCTGTAGCTCCCCACATTAAGCTTAAAAAAAGACTTCTTGTCCATTTTTCATATCAGTGTATAAGAAAGGCAAAGAATCTCACGGGCCAATTTCTTTGTGCAATTGTGCATGGCATGCCCATCTGATGTGAAGCATCATTTCACATAAATGTGTACTGGAGCAGAATTTCTATTTATATGCTGCAGTGTGTGAGTATTTAGCAGTGTGTATACTCAAAAGTAGGTCCCATTAAATTCAGTAGGCCAAGGTAAGGATGTAAAGGATAGAAGCCTAGGTTTCAACCGTCACTCCTTTACAGGATCCCAAACAGAAGTATCCTATAGTCAGAAGTCACAATCTAGCTTTCCAAGCATTGGGATGCATGAGGGGATGGCGAATGAAGAAGCAAATGCAATCTTGACTATTGGCCTGAAGACTGAATACATCTACACACTGAATTATTTAAGGGGGCTCATTGAAGCTCTTCTGCTCCTGTGTACTCTTTATTAGTGATTGCTGCATGTTAATTTTACAACAGTTGCAAAGGGGAGGTAGTTCTTTAGACCATGTTGGATAGAACAAGGCAATGTGTAAGACCAGGGAAATCCTTGTACTGTGCTTCTCTCTCCCTCTTTGTCTTTCCCGTTAAGGACTGCCAAAAGAGGGTTCATCTCATGCAGCTATTCAGACGGAGCACATCATCTCCCTGCTGTTTGTATAATTGGTAGCTTAACTCTTGAATTCCTGTGCGGCAAGAGTGGGGTTCATTGCACATAATGCTGAAAACTGAAAAGACAAAAAGAAAGCTAACAGACCATCTTTTTGAATGTATTGCTATTACCTTTCACAACACAAACAATCTCCTATCAGATTAATAAATTGCACGTCTTAAAGAATTCCAATGCAGCACAGTAAGCAATGATTTTGGGCATCGCTATCCCTGGATCATGTTGCTAACACCACATCTGTGTGCCTGTCTTATGCAGGTTGCGGTAGTGGTTATTTTTTCATTGGCCTTGTTTCTGATGCTCATAGCACGGAATGTGCTAGGGTTCTTAACTGTCCTGTCTCTCTAGAAATGAACAAAATGCAATATTGGGCTGTTGTCATGGTAACTCTTAGATTTTAAAACAAATGTTAGATTCTATGTCCATAATTTGATAAGATTCGGAGCATGGAGAAAAGGAGCGAGAAAGAGAGAGAACAGCTGTAGCATTTAGGCAGATTCCTGCCTATTTATCACTAACAGATGCTTATGTACATTCAGTCAGACCATTTTATTCAAATAGCCTGGTAAAGATTGAAAGCATTTAAATAACTAGTGGCATGTACAAACAAAAGCACTGATTGGTGGGATCATGCTGACACAGAGCAGCATGGAGCGCATCCAGTGAAATGCAGGTAATTAATTAGAGAGCATTTCAGTAATGAGGACTAAAACATAAGGGGCCTGTTCTCCATTCGAAACAATCCATGATATTTTAAATCTGCCAGTCCAAAAAATCAACAGCCTACCTTTCTTTTCGCTTTGTTTTAGGTGTATTTAGGTGTATTGCTACTTCTGGACCTAATTGCATGTTTTTGTACAGGGTTGTCTTGAGCTGATATAGTTTGACACTAGATAAGAAGGGACACACTGAATAAGAGGAAGGGTGCAATTCTTTTACCAGTGTGTCCCTGAGCCCAGTAATATGCTGGTTTTGCCCTTTCAGGCCTTCAGTAATTTGACACCAAACTACTTAAAAGACAACTTTCATCCCTATCAACCTGTCTGCATGCAAAGGTCTGACAAGAGGCCCATCTCAATGGCTCATGCTAAGAGCAGTTTAATGGGCAAGCAAGGACTCCTTTGCAGTGGCCCCACACCTCTGGCATAACTTGCCTTTTCAGACTCCTAAGCCTTCATCACTGAAGACCTTTAGGCTGGCCCTTAAGACCTACCTATGTACTATGGAGCTGCCATGCTGCTATAAGATGTTATTCATGTCTGATTGCTATGCATGTTCTATGAATGTTTGCTGCCTTTATTGTATTAGGTTTTTATTATACAAATGTTAGTGCAGTAAGCTGCCTTGTGAGGGTTTCTGCTAAAAGGCAGCTGATAAATATTTTTACTATAATAGTAATAATTACATATGCATTTACCATGTCTTTCTGCTTCAAGAGCCCTTACTGGACTTTTCTAACTGATTTAACATATATCTAGATTTTCTGGTACTGGTAAGATAACAACAAAGAATTCAGTGGCATAAATGGGCACTGAGTTTCATAATTTGTGTGCCACCACAAAACAGGCCCTATTCTCCACTCACCATCTGCATAACATACGGTCAAGGATCTCTCATAGAGCCAGTATGGTGTAGTGGTTAACAGCATGGGACTGGGACTCAGGAGATCTGGGTTCGAGTCCCCGCTCAGCCATGGAGCCAATTGGGTGACTTTGGGCCAGTCACAGACTCTCAGCCCAACCTACCTCACAGGGTTGTTGTTGTGGGGATAAGATGGAGGAGGAGAAAGATGTAAGCTGCCTTGAGCCCTTTGTAGGAAAAGGGCAGGATATAAATTGAAAAATAAATAAATAAATAAATAAATAAATAAAGATCTCTCATACTGTGTCAATTGTTAGGCAGGTCCATGTGGGAGACAATGGTGTCTTGAGGACCATACCTATCAAGGATGGCCAGGCTTGCTCTGTGGAAAAGCCACTTAAGGTTAATGGCAGATGTTTGAAAGCTGCAAGCAGGTGCCCGTGGGCAGCAACAGCAGGCTACGGGCAGCCAACAGGCACCCACGGGTAGCAGCAACAGGTGGAGCGTGCCAAGTGAGCATCCCTGAGCACCCGCAGTGGCAAGCTGCAAGCTGTGAGCAGCAAAATAAACTCAAAGAGTCTCATGCAGCTCCCAAGACTCAGTTTGGCCACCACTCATATATATGCTGCCTATGAGATGCATCTCATATGCAATTATATTTAACTGCAGTTATACCAGCAATTTCCAACAAAAGGCATCCTACTTAGGGCTTCATGAGCACTTATGCAAAAGTATTCTTGTTTAAAGAAAATAATCTGCCTAGATAGAACCAGTTCCTCAGGATTACAGTTTCGGTTGCACTGGGGTCCCATCGCAAAGAGTGGAACGTAAGTCAGGACTAACTTGCCCCACTGGTTTTTGTGTGAATGCAGTTAACCTTGTCTGGATCCATTCTGTTGTGTCTTCCCTCACAAGGTCATCTGTCAGTCCATTTCTGTGCTGAAAAAACAGGTTCTAGGGGATTCATACTTCTTATCCAGCAACTGCAGCTGTTGCCAGAGCAGTGGCATCAACTGACTAGCACACTGTTCTAGCACGAAGCCCTCACACTGCCATCACCTGCCAAACTCTGCCTCACCTGCATGTTTGTTTTATGACTCAGCAATTCATCTTGCTGCCCCAGCCACATAAAAGTCGATCTAATATGTTATGTGCAAAGCAAACAAATGTATGGAAAATCTATTTCATTGGAGTGGTCTGGCAGTTTTCTCACTTAGAGAACAAAATCCTCATAAGTGCTATTGAGTCATTACTGTTAATGTTTTCTTAGCAAAACACCCTGACAGCTAAATCACTAAGGCACTGCATGATAAGGTGATTTTTAAATAAACTGGCTGGATTCAGAAATGAGAAAAATAAAGCACACTGTTTTCTATTAGAGACAATGCTCTCATACAAAGCACATGGAGCTTTCTAGACCATGCCAAGAAGGCATTCTTCAGTAGGACAGCTGTAATGGCAACCATCCCATTTTTGCTGTAAACAAAGTTTAATTTGGTAGAAAACAGTTTCAAATTATTCTTGATTTTTTCTAGATTTCTAATTTCTTGCCAGTTCCATCAACTGCCATCACATCCTAACTGAAGGGCAGTTTTTCATGAAAAATATCATGGGTAGGTTGCACTAAGACAAGCATTAGCTAAGTAAAATTGTAAAATAGCATTTGCCAATCCTTTTGCCTCTGTTCTCAATACGCATAATCCTCCAGACTGAGAGTGAGCCACTGGAATGGTGGCGTTTGTCCATTTTGATGAATTAGTGCAAAGGAGGTGGGAACAAGATTTCTGCTGCCTGCACATACTGTAGTCTTCGGTGCTAGCCTTCTTCCCTCACTGCCTCTCTAGGATGTACCTTTTCCTCCTCTCTTGGGCCAGTTTGCAAACTCAGAGAGGCAGCTAGCATGGTTAATTCCATGCCAGCTGCTAATGGTAACCTTCAGGCCCCTCTACCAAAGCTGTAGGCCCTTGGAGCTAGAACTCCAAATAATCCTATGCTCTGTTCCACATGAATTCAGAATGCTATATGACTGCAACCTTGCAATCAGAAAATCCATTTTCATTCTCTAAATGGATTTACACAGAGAAAGGAATTAATGTGTAGTTGCTTGCATTTGTTGTTGTTATGTGCCTTTGCCCTCTCTCCCTTATAACAGGTCTATGCATGAAAGTTGTCCAAAATGCCCTCTCCATGACAGCCCTGTTCAGTTTGTAAATTCCAGGGTGTGGCTTCCTTTATGGAGTCAATCCAACTCATATTTGGCCATGCTTTCCTCCTTCTGCCATCCACTTTCCCTGTCTTATCCAGGGATTTTTGCCTAAAAGTTGCCTGTATAGTAGTCATTTATTGATTTATTACTCCTGACAGCCTAACATCCTGAATCACCCTGTCTTTCACTGCATTTCACCTTGTTATGCAAAACGTGAGTCCTATTTTCTTCTCTTTGTCCTATCCAAATTCATTTCTTCTGTAACATTTTCTGAGCTTCTTCCGTTCAGTTCTTGACCACCTGCCAGTCACTACCCCCACCTTCCAGTCCTTTGCATGAGATTCTGCTCAATTCTGTTTTGACATAAATAAGACAATGACACAGTTTAACCAAGCAATGTTAAAAAGAAAACGTGGGGTAACCTGTCTTTTTAAAATGCCAGCCTGATAAATAGAGCTCCCCAGAAATTTTGAGCCTTGCTCTGGTTGTCTACTTGTCCTGCATGAAGAATTCAGTCTTCAGATACTCCTTGCTCTCATCCCAGGCATTGCATGCTTCATGAATTTGTTTAATGAAGGAATTAAACTGATGTTTCAACAACCTGTGGAAAGTGGGGCAGAAGTTTTAATTCTTTGAATTCACTGATGTTCTTGATGACAATGGTGGCATTTCCCCACACACGCCTTTCCTCTGATCTTCCTTCCAGTACAGACACTGTCCTCTCTCAAGAACATGTGTTCTTAGACATTCATGGACACATGCCTTAATATATAGTACTGTGTTTATTGTCTGTGCTGGCCACTTGTCACATGACATAGATAGGTCTATTGTCAAGCCAGTAGCAAGCCACAATGCCTGAGCGGTGGTCTTTATTCAGCTTGGTAAATCACAAGTTTACTTAGTGCTTTTCTTCTCTTTAATAGCCCTGCCTTTCCATAACATTAAGCAGCTTATACCTTGAAGGAAAAGTATTTCAAGTACAGTGTCTGAGAGGCTTCATTTGCTTCTGGCAGTCTGAACAATGGGTCAGACAATGAAGCTTGGGTATGAACACATTTTAATACACTTTAAATACATTTTTATTGTGATACGTCTCTATTCAGGGGATATCTTGTACTGGTAGAATCCAGTGACATTATTCTGTTGATTAAACTTCTTCCCTCAGTTCCAACTGCAACAGGCTTTTCCTCCTGAGCAGGTGTGGGAGACATTGCAAAAAAGGTTTCTCTTAGGAAGCGCAGGGGACTGCATGGGAGAGAAGAGATGGAGAGCCCCCTACCCTTGCTCCATTGGGCATTCATTCACACAACCCTGATTTTTTACCTTTTGTGTTGGATTTTGCATATTTTCTACCAGCTGGATAATTAGCATGCAACTTGAGGAGGGTTTTGTCCTTGCAACTTAAAATATTCTGAATGGGTACAGCAGCACCTTTCATCCAGCTATCACAGTCTTCAAGGTTGTTGTTCTAACCTTGCCAGGTCCTATCTCCTCAGGCAGGTGAAAAGGAGTCCTTACAAGCATCCCACCGATTATCTCCTTTGGAATGAATAAGGGACCTAACCTACCTCTGATTTAGGGGTTTAAAAGTCAACAGCATCATCTTGAGCTCTGAGCCCAGAAACACATTGGTAGGCAGTGCAGTTGACAAAGCACAACATGTCATGCTGGCCTCAGACAAAACCCCAGGAGCTCCATTCCAGACCAATATGTCCCCCATCCAGTATCAACCAAAGAACTAGCATTAGCCACATTTGGAGTAATTTTGTTACCCCAGACAAAAGTGCCTGGCAATGCAATTCGTCTTCGAAAAGCCTTTATGCTGGCTGAATGTGTCCTTCTCGGGCTTTCAGTGAGTTAGAATGACTGTCAGCTGTTAGTAAATACAGGCAATTCAAGATTTAAACATTCCTAAGGCTATGCATAAAATAAAAATGACCTATTAACGTTTTTGCTGCATAGCTATAGTTTAGCCTACAGATTTAAAGGAGCATAAAAGAATTTCCCTCAAGGTAAAATTGCAAGGGCAGACCTACATGAAGTATATGAAATCATCTAGTCTGGAAATGCTACTGAGACCAGAACCAGGAAAAAAAGCTCTTTTTCTAAGGCATTGGGTACATCCTTATGTCAAGGAATGCTGGATGCAGGTTTTTGAGTGTCCTTGGGGAAGGTACTGTCAATGGGCCCACTTCTTCCCTTCACACATCACAATAAGTCACCTTGGAAATAAGGGGGTTGTTTGTTCATTTCCCATGACCAGGTAGCAGCTGCAGGAATGGTCCCAGGGAAGACTCCAGGCTGTTGTGTCTTCAGATTGCAGAATTAGTGCTTCTAATTCAAGGGTGGCATGATAGGAAGAGTGCTGGACTGGGGAAGTGTGGACAGCATCCTTGATGCAGCTTACAGAGCTCCTACCCCGCTTGGATCCAACTGCCCTTCCACTGTTTGTTGCTCAGTGTCCTCTTCAGAATCTGATAAGACAGGATCTTGGAAAGTCAGAGAAGAGTGCTTGGTCCATTCACTACAAGGACTTAGTTAAGCATTCTGTTCACACACTGGGCAAATGCTGTTTGCCCACAGGGAACCCACAAGCAGCCCATGAGAACGGCAGCACCCCATGCCCAAGTTCTCCAGCAAATGGTGCACATAGGCAACCCACCTCTGACACTGGAAGCAGCATCTAACCATCAGGACTAGTAGCCATTGATAGCTTCATGGTTTTGCACAATTGTCTTCTAAACCTGTAACCATTACTGCATGTCATGGAGGCAAACCCCACAGTTCCAAGTTAGGCTTTTTCAGAAGCAGCCTAACTATCTTCAAAGAAGCCAACGGCACTCACTGTCTCAAGGAGGAGTTTACAACCACCAGACTCAGCCTGATATCCCCTCCCTGTTAGATGTACTAAGCCATGAAGAGCACAGGTCAAGTCTTCAAGGCAGAGATTACCTTGCATAGCTTTTTATTGCTTTCTTGCTACTTTTTGATAATAGTAGGGGCTTATAACTGATATGTAGAATTATGTCTTGAACTACATGTCAGTGTTCTTTCCAATCTCTAAATCTTGTATTGCATTTTTAATTTATTATGTAAACTACTTACAAATCCTAGGATGTCAAGCAGTATAGAAGCAGCTGCTTGATAGCAGCTGTTAAATAAATAATGAAATAGATAAAATAGTAAAAGAAGTTCTTTTTTTTATAGAATTTTGTACCTTCCTCCTTTCTTTTTATTTTGAAATTTCAAAAAATGACCTGAATTTCGGTACCCAATTCCATTCTAATGTCATGATGTTAAGTTGAATCATGGTGATAAAAAACAAAACTTTCAACCAAATGTAGAAGGAATAAGTAGTTAAAAGAAAGGCCTCATTTCAGCTAGTTAACTCCTTGATAGTTCTGGAATGAAATTAAGGTTTTTGTTCAAGTGAGCCCCCTTGAAAGGGCAACAAAACCAACAGTGTTCTTTCTAGTTATTTTTGGATCTGGATCAACTTTAGATGCAAACATGCTGAGTCTTACTGTTTATGTTTTAATATAGTCCCCCATTATCAGAGTATAATTAACACAGTGCTCATTGGCTAATACAAGGTATTAGCAGTGGGGTAAAGAAAACAGTTTTCAAGGCAGTCTACATGCATAGAAATAGTTTCATTTAAAATAAATATTGTAATTACTATCTGATTTGTAACATGAATAGATTGGTTGAGATGTTTGCAGCATGCTAGAGAAATAAAGCATTCCAGATCTTTGCAAATTTACTAAAGAGGGGGAAGCCTGCCCCACAACCCATGGCAGCATCTGTGGGAAGGGAGATAGCTGCAGAACAGAAGGAGGTTATGTGATCCTCCCATCCACCCACTTCTCAAGACAGCTACAGTGTGTCATGCCTGGAAAGCTTCCCAAGCATTGTGGGCTTTGGAAGAGAATCTTGCGATGAGTGGGAGCTTCTAGTTATCAGGAGAATGGGGAAAGAAAATCTTGTGATACTCATCCCACATGGCTTGACTTCACTTTGGTTGGGCAGACTGTGTGGGTGGGTGGTGTGTGCTAGAGGAGGCACTGAGGCTGAAGCATTACTCTTTGGGCTTGTGGCCTGCAGGGCTGGAGTAAGAACTGGGTAGAGGTAGGAGGCAGTTGAGTTCCTCGGCTTAAGAAAAACAAGGTAGATGGGAGATGAACTCATCACTCTCAGCACAACTAAGAGATGATTGCTCATTACAAGGGCCAGCCTAGCTTCAACACAATAAACAATTGAGGATGAAGGTGTCAGTTATGACACAAAACAATTTGAGATCTGGACAGACATCCCACTTTCATACTGGACCTCACCAGAAAGAAAGGGTGGTGGTGGCCATGTGCTGATAGTTGTGGCTCGAAAAGCTATCCCTCTGGGTCATGCATCAGATGAAGACACCAGCAGCCAGGTTTGTTGGGAGCTGAAAGCACAAAGAAGTGCGATATTAGTTTGAGCATAGATGCGCAAATGAAAGGAAGCCATGGTGATCCCCAAAGGGAAGAACAATCTCCATGCCAATTGGGGTAGCATCCAGCAGAAGGTATCATAGATGGGTGGGCCTCGTAAGACAGAGTGTCAGAGCTAGGATGTACAGTTAATCAAAGAATGTGATTAAGACTGATGAATAAGAATGTACATGAATAAAAATGCAGCCCCTGCTATGGAGTCACTAGTTCCTTTTTTCCAGCTGTTCCGAATATGTGGGTCATCGTCCAGTCACACCTTCTCTGATAGGCATGGCATCTACATGGGCATCAATCATCAGGTGCTTTTATGGGACTGTGAAGGAAGAAGTGCTACCGACAGTGCCAGCAATACATTTAGTACAAAATGAACTTGTGATGAGAGATGGCTATGAGTACCAGAGGAGAGGTAGGGGAACCAAAGGAATCTGACCCCATACCATATTAGGTTAGACAGAGAGGAGTTATACATCTCTCTTGCCCCAGTGCAAGGGGTGGAGGAAAGAGGACTTCTCAGGGCTCAGCAGGTCATTGCAACCAGCAGCATGGTAGGCAAGGTAAGGATCTCCTGAAAGGTTTTGATCTTATATTGTAAATGGGACCTGCAGACAGCTTAGTTATGAATCCAAGCACAGGAATACATTATTGGTCAGTGTCCACCAAGTGTGTAATTGGCCAGGCTATCTGGGATCAACAGGAATGGTGGTTCAATACATCAGCAGGCCACCAGACTGGGGAAGGCAACATGTCTGAAATGTGATCAAACTGCTTGAGAAGCAGTGTCAGCATGGAGAAACAGAGCATTCCTCAGACAGGTTAGCGTTGGGAGGAGAGAGTGTGCTTCTGCTTCCCCACCCCCAAAAAGCACTCATTTTGAGATGAATTGTATTGCCTGTAAATGCCAAATAAATTTGTTGTTCTGGTATACTTCAATACTGGCATCCATTTCTTTCTTGTTGACAGCAAATATCAGATCTCTTGGAACTTCCAACCTTCAAAAGTTTCACAAGGTTATCGAATCAACAAATAAATAATTAGAAACTGGACAGAAGTGAAAGGTAAGCAAACATCAGGAATGGAAGAAAGCAAGCACTCATCTGCTTACCAATATTAAAGCAATTTTCTAAGTGAGATTCTAGTTCTGTTTTTACTCCATCAGCTGTCAACATTCAACATCTGACGGCATTTCAGCATCTGACTGCATTAGTTTTAGATAAACATTCAATTCTCTTCCTACAGATCTGTATTTCTAAATAAGCAGGCTTGAAAATAATAGCCCCATGCACTATGCTATACCTTATTTCTGCTTCTGCAACGTAGCAGCTCATGGCAGTGCTGGCTCCTCTCTTTCCAAGAGAGCTTTGGAAATATTTAGAATCTTTCATACAAGTCTTGCCTACTTTCTATGCAGGACAAGTTTTTTGCTTTGTCTGTGGAGAAGCTACTGACCTATTGCTCCATTGTGGATGGAAATTCAACTAGTGTCTGGTCTGTGTATGTTAAAAAGCATTACATGTGAGGAAGGGAGGAGCTTGCTTTGAAAGATGTGCACACATCTTTTGTGTTGGCACACAGACTAGGATTTCTGCTGTATATTGTATACTTTTTACACTCACATGCAGGCATCTCTCTTAGATATTCAGCCCACCATATTGACTGTACTTCCCCCCCAGGAATTCACTTGAATCACCTTGTTTTATGCAAGTGATGTCCTTTTAAAATTATAGCAGTGATGTGGGATATACTTTTCTATTGTTTTGTCTCAGAATGCTCTTGAAATGCTTAAAGTCCCACCACTATGTCAGGCGCAAAGAAATGATAGTAGTTTTGGATCCTACAGCAGTTCTGTGGAATGAATTCACAGAAAAGCACTCCCACAGGTACTGTAAGACAGAGAGGTCACCAGCGTGACACCCCCATGGGCTTCCGTCTCTTGGTTCTCATACATACTCCAATTTGTATGCATGTAAAGTCACATGATATGAATTGCCTAAACAATGACATGATACAATATCTGATCTAGAATGGCAGGAAATTCTGGGCAGGCAAAGAGACAAACTACTTCACACAGTCTATTCTTTATTTATGGAATTCACTGCAACATGATGTGGTGATAGAAGCCACTAACTAAGGTTTTGGAAGGTACAGGGGAGACTGGCTATACTAATTCACACATGCTGCTCTGGATCTACTGTTGCAATAACATGGAGCTGGACTCAGCAACTTTCTGTTTGAAGAACATTCCCTGAACATCACTGATCGATTAATTGATTACTCAATAGATAGACTGATTAAAATATTTCTAATTCACTCCATATCAAAGGACCTCAGATTGATATCCACTCCATAAAATTTCAACACCTCCTAATTTTAAAAAAGTACAGTCCAGTAAATAAAACTAGCAATAGTACATCAGAACGGAACATCAATAAACTGAGCCCAGAATGCTCCTGCTGGTGGAAAGGCAGAGCTGGGGACCTTTGCCACTTCTCCCACCTCCTAAAGCAGGGGTGCAAAATCTCTCTCAGTCCAAGAGGTGATTTCTACTTCAGAAAAGCTTCAAGAGGCCACCAATGGATTTTTAAGGAGAATGAGTCCCCTGCTATTTCTGCACAAGAAGAACAAAGCATGTCTTTCGGAAAGCTCTCTTTTTGCCTCCCCCTTCCCACCCCCTTCTGCTGACTTCTAAATGGAGAGTGACTGACTTGCTTCTCATGTATTCATTGTGGATTTTCTGACAGAGAAAAGTAAATGGGCCTGTCTCCAGTCAGTGCGAGGTGACAGGAGCAGCATACTGGAACAATGAACAACAAGTTATGAAACTCCAAGGGAACCAGAAGAAATCTGTTCGGCTTCTACCACTAGCAAAGGTTTAGGGCAAAAGAATGAATTTACCCCACACAACTTACATTTCCAGCTATTATACTCCCAGGCCAAGCCCTCAGCTGATTGCAGAAATGAAGTGTCACTAATCCTGTAGTAACTTTCAGTGGTAGTCAAGAGCCTAGACATTTTTTTCTTTTTTAAAGGAGCTGGTAAGATAGGAGATGACTCCCTCCCTCATCCCCTTTTAAGACCTAATTGTGTAACAGGCAAACAAAAAAGCAATTACACATCTCTTTTTGGGGAAGTTTGCTTTTGTTGGAAGAAAAACAATGGCCATTTGTGATACTTCCTCATGTGAAAAAGGTGGTGGAAGGTATAACTGCATCATAAAAAAACAGGGAGAAACCAGGACAGCATGTGAAGATCTACAGGTGAAAAAACTGGAAAGGGAATGGAGTGGGGAAGTGGGGTTGGGAGCTGGTTTTTCCCTTCTTTGGTTCAACCTTCCAGAACAGCAGGCAGCCTCTTTGCAAAATAGCTCTGTATTGTCAATTCACAACTAGCAAGCAATGGCCCCTGAGTCTCTAAGCATCAACAGAACAATTTGTTGAACCCTAAGTAGAAACTGCTTTTGAGAACTGTTCTTTTCAATATTGTACCTCTGGAGAAGGGCTAGCCTCCAAGATTTAATTCTAACTGGATGGCTCTTCTTCTTTTTTCTTTTTTTTTTTGCACATTTTTTATTAAGATTTTAAACTAAAAACTAAAAAAATCAATCATCAATTACTTTGGATGTACTGCGTCAGTCCCCTATAACATATCTTTTTAACATTCTATAATCGTATTCAAATCGATTTATAAAAATTTAAAGACATCTTTAAATCTAAGCCAAGTCCCGTTTCTCCAGCCAATCATAAAAGAGGTCCACCGGATGGCTTTTCTGTCCCAGTGCTGCATCACGGGGTCAGGAACCAGGCAGGGCATGGGCTTGTCTTCCTCCTCTACTTTGTCCCCTTCCTCCTCTTCTGAAGCCTGACTGTCTCCAGGGTCTGTCCGAGGACCTGGGGACAATGGCCTTGAGACTTTGGCTCTCTTGATGGCCACCTGCTCCCTCTTTCCCAGTCATCACTTTCTTCATCTGAAGAGTCAGTGCAATGCTGATCTTGGAAAATGCACCAAGAGTAACTGCCTCGTTAATTCCCAACAAGTGGTATAGTGGAGCCAAGACTCCAGTTAGCAGAGATTCTGCCATCCTCTGCCTCATCTCAAGCTTTCCTGTTCCCCTTGAGCTTAGCTGCAATCATCACAGTTACTGCAATGGATGGAAAAGGCAAGGAAAGGAACTGATTTTCCTAACAACTGTACGTAGGTTTATGTAATTACTGTGTATTAAATTCATCCCACAGTAACAAAAAACTAGCCTTAGCTGTATTTGGGGTCATGAAAATGTCTCAGGAAGAAAAATGCTCTATAGCAAAAGACTTTGTTTTAGCTAAACTCCACCCTCCCTCATAAGTTTCAGTCAACATAAGAATGGCTTTCAGCTCTCAGCAAGTAGAGGAAATTTAAGATTAAATTCTTTCTGAGCCTATGCAAAACAAGAAAAATCTGCATAACACTGCTTAGCCCATTGTCCCTTTCTCTGCATAACCATATTGTGGCTTACTACATTAAAAAAATCATAGAAAAAAAATCCCTCAACAAATTTTAATTCTGTTTACTGGAGGCTTTAGTTAAGGAGCTTAGCTTTAAAAAGAGACCAAGATAAACTCCATTCAACCTGCTTTTCCTTTGGGGTCAACAAGGTACCCCATACAACCATTCCTATGGAGATTCTGGGCTACTTTTGTGCTCCAGGTATGTTTTGGTTTATGGTTAGGATGTGGGAAGTAAAAGGCAGCAGGCTGAAATTTGGACAAGGAGCTTTGTGACAATTTCCTAAAAGAACTAGTCAATAAAACTATGTGTAAATTGCAATCTAGAATGTGAGATGTGAGATGCTAGTTACCCCACATTGCAGGATAAGAACTAAACCATGGTGCCTGCTGGGAGCCATGTGGCTTATCACACACACACCCTGCCATAGAAAGACTTTGTCATGTCATCCAAACCTGAATGGCATAATTTGTTGAAGAGGAAACACTTCTGAAAACATCCATGGTGTGTGTCTGGGCCAAGAGTTGTTTCCCCCTCACATAGTCCATGCTACCTAGGGCTGGTTGAATGAAGCTACCTGTGCCCAGACTGGTGCCTAGGCAAAGTGCCACAGACTAAAAAAGGCCTAGGGGGTAAACTGCCAACTTTAATGCCAAGTGTGGACAGGGGGATCCTCCTGAACCATCAAATTAACACCTTTAAAAAAACCTGCTCCTGGTGAAGATAAAAACTGATAGAACTGCTTTGGTAGCATGGATCAACCCATCTACCTGGATCTTTTTGGACCCTTCTTGAGGGTGTGGCTGTGAGCATTATACCAATGAGGAGGCAAGGTGGAGGTCCAATTCAATTCAATTCAATTCACTTCCAAGTGGACACGCTTAGGACTGTGTTTTGTTTAAACAAATGAAAGGGGAAAAAAGAAACTAAATTCTAATCCCACAGTAACTTTACATTTATGCAGGACTTTATAACTGTGTCCTTTTGGCTTTTAGAAACCTCACAGTCTGAGGCTTAAGCCTCAGCCTGTGATTTTTCAGCTTCTTCTACATGTTGGAATTTATTTTATTGTGCTTTATTTCTTTGGGAAAATGTAACGGCATAGCTAAAAATATCTAGGACACTCTAACCAAGGATGGCTTTATACAGTGCAAGTGGAGCTTAGGGGATCTTTAGCCTCTGTTTGGTTCAAAGTGGATAGCAGGAACTGACCTGACCATAGACCTACAGAGAATTTCTCCCCCATTTAGAAAGCTTCTGCCCTGCCTTTCACCCTGGCTTGCCCTGAAGAAAGAAAGAAGGCAGGCTTCCCGCTTTTAGGATTTATTTCAGACGGAAGAGGCTTATATTAGAGCTGCTTCATTGAAAGACAGAGGGGAGGGATCAAGAAATGTGGCTATGAGCATAAAAGAAGAATTCTATGACGAATTCTTCCAGGACCCAGAAAAAAGCCTTCTTAATAAAGCTGGTCCTGCAGGCACATATGATTCTAGGAGTTCATGGCCCTTGTTTTTTTTCAACTAGACTTTTTTTTCAATTAAACTTCTCATTTTACAGTCCAAAAGGGTGATAGGTATTAGAAAAGGGCAGTAACTGACATGTGATCTTTTTTTAAAAAGACCTTCAATGACAGCACCAGAAAAATGGCCTACAGCAAAGCTAAGAATGGCCTTTTCCACAGCCTATTTCCAAGGTGAAGTAGCAATAACCCTACATGCTACCTTCCCGGTGGCCTTTTGTTCAAGATCTTTCTTACATAAGAGGAACCCTGATTGATTGTCCAAATTTAGCCCAGCACTCCGGACAATCAGAAACACGCTTTTTCCAGTGACGGATACTGAGTGATATATAACAGGGGTACATAACCAGTAGCCGTTAATTGCCTTGTTCTCCATAGATCTGAGTTAATGTCTTTCTATTGAAAGAACTGCCCATTTAGTCCTACTCTTTGCCATGGTTGCCTATTCAGTTCCTGAACCCCAAGAGGAACATTTCATCCCATTTCTGCTACATTTGCCCTGGAGTCTTTGCTGAAGGACTTTGTCACAGGCCCATTCAAATTCTAAAGAAACAATATTTGCTGCATCCGCACAATTGACGTGGTTCAGACAAAACGAGCCATGTACCAGTTTGACTGGTGCACTAGAAAGACTGGATTGTTCTTTGATATGAAGGTTTTTACCTGTGTTTCATGTCCTTCTGTTCTAATGTTGTTCCAATAGATTGGGAAACATCAAAAGTTGGAGAAAATTGTCACCTCCTTTTCCAGGGTCTCTGATCTTGGCAAGACTCTTCCATTTTGACAGCTCATCCCATGATGGCATCCTTGCCTCTCTGACTCAGTGCCAGAAAAGACTTCTAAACTAATTATTCTGGAAGAGAATTTTTGTTTGTCCCCAACTCATTCACTTGTTCTGTACAATAAAAAACCATTGTTCCAAATAGTTATACGTCCTTTTCTTGCATACTAGTAACCTATCATCTCTTTCTCGTAAGAAAACTCTGAAATACATTGGGTTGCAATATAATCCAAATGTCAGTTCTAGACTTCATGCACCTTTATTAAATAACATCATAATCCAAACATCATAATCCAAACATCCAATCCAAACTGCGGCATGCTACAAATGTATCTGACTACAGTTCCCATCATCCCCAGCCTGCACAGTTAATGGTGACTGTTGGTAATGGGAATTGAATCTAGCATTTTTGGACTGTGCCAGGTTAGGAAAGACTTAGTCTGGGAAAGCATATATGGCCGTATTGCACAACAGCTGCATGAGAGAAGCATAAATTCCCTAAAAAAAGCTTTCCCACTATTTATTTATTTATTTAAAACATTTCTATGCCGCCTCCATTGCAACAAAGCCTCGGGGCGGCTCACAAAGAATACATAAATACATACATACATAATGATAATATAACTATTAAAAAATTGTTTAAAACCCCCCGGTGCATTCTCAGCTAAAAATTTTAAAATCCTAATTAATTCAATAATTTAACAATTAAAATAAGTTTTAAATAAAAAGGTCTTAGCCTGGCACTGAAAAACAAATAACGACAGCACCAGGCGGTCCTCTCTGGGGAGCGCATTCCATAGTTGGGGCGCCACTGCAGAGAAAGCCCTCCTCCAGGTACTCACTCTCCTAATATCATTCACAGAGGGTTCCTGGAGAAAGGCATCTGTTGCTGATCTCAAGGGGCGGGAGGGCATATATGGGCGCAAGCATTCCTTTAGATATCCAGGTCCCAAGCTGTTTAGGGCTTTATAGGTCATAACCAACACCTTGAATTGGGCCTGGACTTCAATCGGGAGCCAGTGGAGCTGACAGAGAACTGGGGTTATATGAGAACAACGCACAGTCCCCGTCAGCAACCTGGCAGCTCTATTCTGCACCAATTGAAGTAGCCGGACCGTCTTCAAGGGTAGCCCCACATACAGCGCGTTACAGAAATCTAATCGGGAAGCGCATGTGTCACTGTTGCCAGGCAGTCATTCTCCAGGAAGGGATGCAGCTGATGTATCAGCCGAAGCTGAAGGAAGGCGTTCCTCGCCACCGCCGTCACCTGAGCTTCTAGAGACAGCTCAGGGGCGAGGAACACTCCTAAGCTGCGAACCCTGTCCCTCAGAGGGAGTGCAACCCCATTTAGGACAAGGCCCAAGTCCCCCATCCCGAGGCCCGAGCCACCCACCAAGAGGACCTCTGTCTTGTCTGGATTGAGCTTCAGTTTATTGGCCCTCATCCAGCCCATTACCTCGGCCAGGCACCGGTTCAGCACAGCCACTGCCTCACCTGGATTGGTGGAAAGTGAGAGGTAGAGCTGAGTATCATCAGCATACTGACGATTCCGCAGCCCACACCTCCTGATGACCTCTCCCAGCGGTTTCATGTAGATGTTAAATAGCAAAGGGGACAAAATGGACCCCTGCGGAACTCCACGGCATAACTGCCATGGCGCAGAGCAATAGTCCCCCAGCACCACCTTCTGAAATTGGCCATTGACATAGGAGCGGAACCACTGCCATGTGGTGCGTCCAACTCCCAATCCCGCCAGCCTATTCAGAAGGATACCATGGTTGATGGTATTGAAAGCTGCTGAGAAGTCCAGGAGAACGAACAGGGACGCACTCCCCCTGTCTCTCTCCCTGCACAGGTCATCGTACAGGGCGACCAAGGTGGATTCAGTGCCATACCCGGGTCTGAAGCCGGACTGAAATGGGTCCAGATAATCAGTTTCATCCAAGAGTGCTTGGAGTTGTCCCGCCACCACCCGCTCTAGCACCTTGCCCAGGAACGGGATGTTGGCCACCGGTCTATAATTGGCGGCCACCTCTGGATCCAGGGATGCCTTCTTTAGAACAGGCTGGTCTACCACCTCCTTTAAAGGGGCAGGTACCCAGCTGTCTCTTAAAGAGGCGTTGACCACCTCTAGGATCCAGGTCCCAATCCCATCCTTGGCTTTCTTAAGTAGCCAAGATGGGCATGGGTCTAGTAAGCAAGTGGTAGGACGTACTTGTCCAAGCACCTTGTCCACATCATTAGGCCGTAACAACTGAAATTCATCCATTAATTGTGGACTCAATGGCATCGATAGCGTCTCCCCAGTAGAATCTGATTCAATAGCAGAGTAAAGCTCATGGCTAATCTGAGAGATTTTCTCCCTGAAATGCTTGGCAAAGTCGTCACAGCAGGCCTTCGAGGGTGGCACAAGATCTTTCTTCGGGCCCGGATGTATCAGCCCCTGCACCACCTGAAAAAGCTCTGCTGGACGGCATTGTGAGGAGGCAATGGAAACGGAGAAGAATTTCTTCTTCGCCATCCTCACCGCCACAGCATAGACCCAATAATGGGCTCTTAAGTGTGTTTGGTCAGAATCACCCCGTGATCGCCTCCACCTACGCTCTAGACATCTCCCGACCTGCTTCATCACCCGTAATTCAGGTGTATACCAAGGAGATGAACAGATTCTGTCAGGTGGGAGAGGACGCTTGGGAGCGATCGTGTCAATAGCCCTGGTCATCTCCTCATTCCACAATTCAACCAGGGCATCGACAGGATCACCAGCCTTGTCAACCGGAAAATCCCCCAGAGCTTCCAGGAATCCATCAGGATCCATCCGGCTCCAGGGGCGGACAAATACAATTGAGTCTGCACCCTTGCAGAGGGAAAGGCCACTTTTGAGCTCAAACCTTATGAGGAAGTGATCTGACCATGACAAGGGCATCAAACTTAAATTCCTCACCCTCAGATCATCCTCTTCCTGCCCCGTCAAGAAAACCAGGTCCAGAATGAGTCCACGTTCATGGGTCAGGCCAATGATGTGTTGAGACAGCCCCATGGCCGCCATGGAGGCCATGAAGTCCTGAGCCGCCCCGGTTAGAACCGTCTCGGCATGGAGATTGAAGTCCCCCAGGACCAGCATCGTGGGAGTCTTCGGCACCAGGTCCGAGACAATCTCCGTCAGCTCAGGCAGGGGGTCTGTTGGGCAGAAGGGTGCACGGTACACCAACAGAATCCCCAATCTGTCTCAGTCGCCCAACACCAAATGGAGGCACTCCAGCCCCGGCCTTGAGAGGACAAGAAGCCCCATAAGAGATATAGAAGCTCGATAAACCAGAGCGACCCCACTCCCCTCCCCTCCAGGGGTGGTCGGTGCTGGACCAGGTACCCGGGCAGGCACCATTGTGAGAGGGAAACATCTCCCCCTCACCCGCCCAGGTCTCTGTGATGCAAGCCAGGTCGGCCCTCTCATCCATGATCAAATCATCGATGAGTGTTGCCTTATTTTGGACTGACCTGGCATTAAGCAGCAGCACTGACAGGCCCAGAGGGCAGTTGACAAGTCTACCTGGAACCTGCCGGCTCGGGGAATAACCAGAAAGAGGGACAGGTGTTAATCATCTGTCCCTCCTTCTTCTATGCTGACCCGTTAGACCCCAAACGCCATAACGCCCATTACCCATCACCACCCTGATAGCGGCGGCCCCACGCTCCCCAGGCAACATCATAATAAAGCATGAGATGCACCAATTAAAAACAATCTAAAACCAACAATTAAAACCATTAAAACATCCTGCTGTCCTCCACCGTAGTCCATCACTAGCCCATAAATAAAACCAAACCACGGCCAAAGCCCCTGGCCAGCCCAGCCCCCTGCTCGGCCCCCGAATGGCTCCCAAACGGCAACCACCCTTAGGCCATCGCCCTTCGGCTGCCAGCCTGAGGCTGCTGGCGGTGCTTTGTGGCCCGCAGGGCCCCTCCCTGTGCACCACCCCTTCCCGGTGCGTCTCTCACACGCGCCAGGGGAAGCAGGCCGGAGCAGGGTCCTGGGCCGGTGGTCCTGGCCTCTGCGGCAGAACAGCAGCAGCAGCGGGCAGCAGCGGGCAGCGGAGCAGTGGCGGGGTCCGGGTGGCGCGGGCTCCAGGTGGCCCGGATGGAGTTGGGCCTGTCCAGCACGCTGGTTCCTCCATTGTTAGGGAAAATTACAGTCTATGATGATAGACTGTAACTTTCCCTAACAATGCAGCCTTAGAAGCTACCATTGCTAAGAGATTCTTGACCAGAACATTTTGTATACATATTTTTTTAAAAAAAACCTTGCTGTAACATTTTGTATATTCCTGTAACATTGTGTATATTCCAAAAAAACCTTGCCTGGAACATTTTGTGTATTTCCAACCTCAGCTTCCCTACTGGAGCAAATGTTGTGCTTGTTTGTGGCAGAGCACTTGCTTTTGTTATTATCCCTAAGGCAAAATGGCAGCTGGATACTTTTGCCAGCCTGCAGTTACTTTATTGGACAATGTTTTCCTAGGTGCTTGCCTTGTTTGCCTAATGGAGCTAGAACTTTCCCAGAAGGCAGACCTAGGAGAGAAATCCTAATTATTTGCACTGGATTCGACATTGGTGGTCATAACATGGACTTCCTTTTGCATGCTGGTAGCTAAAGCAAATAACGTTTCATCTGTTCAGTTCACATTGTCCATATTTTCAATGCAATTGGAGAACTATCTCCACATGTTTTACTAGTTCACCAGCTACTAGCTCTTTTTCAGATTTCCATTGATAGACTGGACTAAAGAGATCCAGGTTCTTTTCCCCACTTGGCCACAAAACTGACTTGATGGTTGGGCTTGTCACTGACTCTCAGCCTAACCTACCCTCTTAGGGTCGCTGTGATGACAAAATGGGGAACAGGACCTGGGAAAGATTATGTTAAATCACCTTGGGTTCCTTGCAAGAAAAAAGGCTGGATATAATTATAACATCATGATGATGATGATGATGATGATGATGATGATGATGATGATGATAACAACAACAACAACAAGAAGAAAAGCACTGAATATTCGCTTGCCAATTGAACTCAAAGGCTGTAATTTCAGGCCACTGTGAAGTCCAGCCATTGGAAATGCAGCTCAAATCCTCATGGGTGTTGAACCTTTTGCTTCACCTTTGCAAGTGTGTTTTCTGCCATAAATTTTGACCAAGGATGATGGGTCAAGAATAGTTTTGAAAAATCAGTCCAAGAATATGAACATAACCCTTGAACTGCATAATCTGTATTTGCATGCTTTAGCAATATAATTAATGCTACATGCACTATTTTGTCACCATGATAATCCAAGTCACATCTGACTGAAAACTAAATGTTGTGTTTTTTATATGACAATCATGCATTCGATCTCTCCCAAATATGATAACTATGAAAATGAAGGTAGAGTTATTTAAGATCTGAAAAACGTAATGAATTTGGTGCTTGTGAGATTCTCCAGGGACCACAGACTGTTTCTCTCCAAGTGCAATCCTATGTATGTTTAGACAGAAAAGAATTCCTACATCTATGATCATGCAGGGAACTATAAGACATTTTTCAATCTGTACTTGCATAAGATTGCACCTTTGCAGACAAAAATGGTGTTTAGTTTATGCTGGGAAAATTATGCCTTAGAAGAAAAATTGCCCTGGGTAACAGGAAGAGCCATGGCTAATAAGGGATGCCGAGGTTGATACAGATTAAGTGCAGAACATTGGTGGAAATGGACTCCCCCTTCTCTCCTTCCCATGAGTGCCTCTCCAGCCTCACAGAAATGCTATACAGACACTGGGTTTGTATTAGCCACAGTTGGTAGCCACCACGTGTGTGTTGGTTACAGGTGAGCTGATTTTTCCAATTGTCCTATTGTCTGAATCCAGGGAGGGTGGTGGCTGGAGTGCTTAACAAACCACCCAGAAGGACAGTCAGTGGGTGGTCTTCACCATCCCAGTGTCAGGATCTGGGCAGCTCCAAAGCACCATCTGTTGGCCAGAGCCAAAATGGCCACCACAGTACTTGCATGGTCTGTCTCAGGCCTTGTTGAAACTCTCAGCCTCCCGCTAAGTACCAGCTGGAAGACCTGAAAGAAGAGCTACAGAAGAGCAAGCTTTCCCCATAGAGGCTTCCTCAGCAGCACAAATCTTCCTGTTTGTGGTCCAGCTCCTGCATCTTGTGTGACCCTTGCATGGTCCAGTTCCTGTCTTTCTGCCCTGTGCAACTACTTGTCCCTGCTTGCTGCTTATTCTGTAGCTTCTGAATCCTGCCAAATTTATTCTGCATCAGGTCCCTTCTCCATGCTCTGTTTGTCTTCCCAGTTCACTCCCAGATCCTAATATGGTGTTTGGACTCTGTATGGTGTTTGCATTCTGCCCTACCATGAGTTCTGTTGCCCAGGCCCTGGTGCTGAGTCTGGTTCCTGCTGCCCATGCCCCATACCCTGACCCCCATCGCCCCATCCTCTCTGGGTTCAGACATGATAACAGCTAATTAAGGAAACCACCAGTATGCACAGGGTTGTTTAGCAAGCCACCATGAGAATCATACTCACGTTGTGCAACCAGCCCAGAGAATTGAGGGGTCCTGCTGAATGTGGTGAGCTGTGATGTGATGGAATAGAGGGCTCTTCCATGGAAGAATCCTTCCTCTCAAGAAAGGCAGCATCTGGGTCCTGCCCAAAGAGTGGAATAGAAGGGAGGCAGCAATGCCAACTGGAGGAGCAGGAAGTCTGATCCATTTGTGATGCAATTCCTTCATGGCAGTTATTCTAACTCACTGATATGAAATATGCTGTCAAGAAAAAGAATGACTAGTTTTGATGTGCTAAACAGTCTTGATGTGCTGAAACTCAGCAGTATGTGCATTTTTTTCATCTGCAGCAACTGGAATCTTTTTGATACTTATGCCCTTGAAGTTCATTAGCCCCCAAATCTGGAGCTTAAAAGCATCAAGTGTAGGACAGTCTCTGACTCCTCACAGCACTCTATCTACATTTGAGCTAGGCAGATTTGGAGACACTTGGGTTTTCCCTCCTTATTCCCTCTTTATTCCAGAACACCCTCTTTGCCCCCATTCTGAGGTCAAGTTCTGAATGCGATAGAGGTAGCCAGCAATGTTTTATTCTGTTTTGAGGACCAGCTGTGAAAAAAAGAGGGGACAGAGTACAGATTCCCATGTCCATGTTTGGAGCTCTTTGGAACTGGAGAATTGAACATATCCCCTGATAATGTCCAGGGGATCAAAGGCTCATTTTCTTAGATACTACAGTTTATTTTACCAAGGGTCCCTTGCGTATTAGTCAACCTACAGAAAATACAGAAGAACTGAGCAAAACCACTGATTCTTTGGACATTTGGATAGTTTGGATGAACAATTTCTTGATCAGTGAGCTAAGTTGTCACTACTCTGCTGGGAGAAGAAGGAAGCTCTTTAAGCAGGACTAAAGCTGTTTGCCATAAAATAAATGCAGCATGTAAAGCTGTAACAGTGAGCTCAGTAGGATGTCAAGAGATAAGACTATGGTAATTTCTGAATTATTATTTGCAATGAGTTTCAAAAGACTGAGGGCTAGAGCCGGAGCCATTTTTAGCTGGTTTCAGCAAATCACCTCTGCCCTTGTTTACTGTCATAATTGTGCAAAGAGGGAATAATACAGTACTTCAAGGCATGACATGGAATTCATTACAGGGGACTTAGCTCACTGCTAAATGCCAGAAACATGAAAAAGGCAAGACTTTACTTCCACCCTTGGAAGCTTGTTTGGGGAAATCCTCTTCTATCTAAGTAGGATACAATGTTACTGCTTTGAGGAAGTGATACTCCAAGGGGCTATTGTTGATTCATGTCCCATTTAGGAGGAGCATCACCAAGCTGCATGTTTATGTGCGTGCATTTATGTGTGCATGAATGTTTGCTTGTCTTCCTGCAGCTAAGTTGTTGACTTTTCATCCCCCAGATGGCAGTGCTGCATTCCAAGTTCATAATCCTTGGTGGTTCTGGAGAAGAAGCTTGCTAGTCGCTGGCAGGGTTATGTGCCATGTTTCTTCGTTTCAGAGAAAATATGGTACAATTCTCATGTAACAAGAGTTGTGTAATCAGTAACAAGGTGCTCGTTCCCAGGCTAACACAGTGTTACCACCCTTTGCAGGCTGTACAAGATCATAACCATCAATACTAAATAGTTCAGATACTAGGATTCTTTGTAAGTTGCATCTGACTTTAAATAGCTCAATTTCCTATAGGTAATCAGCTTCTCTTTCTCTCCAGGACGGAGGAACAGAGGCAATGAAGTATCTTATACTCTGTAATAGGCCATTTGCTTTATGGATTAATTTGCACTAGAAGCATGGGGCCTCCAATAGGGACCAGGTCTCTAGCAGGGCGGAGAATTAAAGCTCCAGCCGCTCCATCAGTAATGTAATAGTAGCCAATCTGACTCGGGGGCCCTGAATCTACTGGAAAAAAGCAATGTCTGCACTGGCCATAATAACATAAAGCCTAAATCTAATGTAATCTGGGGTATAGTGTCTGTTCTTAATTTATGGAAGATACAGCATGCTTCTAACTGCAGATGTTCCCTGCAGCTTGCTTTTTGTTGGGATAGAAATTCTTAGTATCTGTTATCTTCAGTGATCTGAATAAATTAAGAAAAGGCCTACAGACCTATATGAAGGTGCATATGAATTATTCACATGTTCTACCTAAAAAAAAAATCTGGGTGTTTTGTTATAGTTTAGACTTATTACATTTATATCCCGTGTTTCTTCCTCTAGCAAGGAACTTAAGCTGGCTTACAAGGTTCTTCTCTCTGTTTAATCCTCACAACAACAACCTGGGTAGATAGATTAGGGGGAGAGTCCGTGATTGCTCAAAGTCTTGAGCTTCATGGTTGAGTAGCAACTAGAACACAGATCTTCTGAGTCCCAGTCCAGCTCTCTAACTACAACACCGCACTGGCTTTCAATTGGATAGAGGTTTCAGTCAGAGGTTTCATGTTTGCCTCTGCCTTTCCCAGTTCTATGTTAATACCCTTCTTTCCTTTGAATTATATAGCTCTATCAAGGTGATTCCGGATGGGATTCCAGATAGAAGGCACTATGCAGCTATGCCATCCTCCCCTTAACAGATTTGCTGTGGTAATAAAAACACTGGAAGAAGTGGTGAGGAAAACAGTAAGGCTGCAAATGGAAAATGTTGTCTGGGCAACAGATACATGGGGAATGAGACAGGGCAAATGTACAATAATTTTAGAAATGAATTTAGTGCGAAACATACTATAGTCCCTTCCATCAGCTAGGGACCCATGACTACTAGAAGCTGTCTTCTCTGACTCAAAGAAGAATACAAATAAGGCATAGGCCAGTTCAACCTCATCTGTTGCACTGGGAAGGAGTAGCTGCAACAAGATTTCTACCCTCTTGCCAGAAGGCACACCTCCTATTGCCTATTGTTGTGGGTCTGCAGAGGTGAAAGCAAACATAGCTTGGCTCCATCTACCATATGGAAATATACATAGGGTATCCTAGGTTGCACATTTGGGGTTTTGTTAGCTTTTTCTTGTATTGCTGCTACCTGTTGCAAGCTTCCTTTTCCACGAAAGCTGGTGTATAAATCCTCACAACAAATAAAATAATAATACTCATGTAATGGTTGGAAAACAAAGACAGTGACATGCCCAAGGCTATTGAGTCAATAGCTTGTTGAATTTAATTATGAATCTAGGCCTCCTGGCTATATCTGACACTATCTGCTGGCCTACACAAGCTTCCAGCAATTTTTCACATCAGTCAACTTCCCCTTGCTCTCATCTAGGAACTATATCCTCTAGTGGGAGGTGCCTTCTTTACCTTGCATACACTGCATACCTGCCCGATATTCCTGGGACTTTGAAAGTTCATGACCCACCCAAGACAGTTTTATTGTGTAATATTACTCAATAGGCATTGCAGCTGCATTTCTCTGACATGAATGTCCATTTGTAAACAAAGAATGCAATCTTAGTTTTGTCATGCATGCAACTTCTATCTTCCCCCAGTTATGAAAAAGCATGCAAATCATGACATCTCTTGCAAACTGCTTTCCTGCTTGATGGGAAGTCAGCCCTCCAGCTAACTCACAAGTCTGCGACCTATTCATCACTCCAATCCAGAAATAGCCTGGAGAATAAATATATTTGTTAATTAAAAAACAAACATGGGAATGGTGTTTCAGAATGTGTTGGGAAGGGGAGCTGTCCTCCTTTTAATAGGTCCTGGATATAGCAAATTGCCTTCTTAGTCAAATATTCTTCAGTCCCTGTAGGCATAAGATGAAACAAGAATCCTTGAGTGTGAATAATATTCAGGAGTAGAACTTAATTGAATCTTTAAATTACCTCCTTTTTTCTTTCCAAAAAATTTATTTTACCTGTAATGGTAAAGAAAGAGGAGGAGGAACTCAACCATCTACAAGGCACAGCTGCTCAGCCCTGGTATCTGATTTCAGCTGTCACCAGCTTACCTGAAATGATTATATAGGAAGCCAAGCTTATCAACTCCAGCTTCCCATTTCTGGCGATTATAGCAACATGAATGTCTAATCTTCTTTGCCTACAGAATACAGCAGGAGGGAAAAGAAACAGCTTTTGTATTTAATGTGACCCAGTCTGTTTTTATGTATAAAAATGGGGGAGGGAATGCAAAACAAAGGAAAGACAATTTCTGTGGATCCTGAATCTTAGATTCAGACACAGACATGGTAAATACTGCAAAATGAAATGAAATTGTATCAGAAGAAAGTATGAATTGTTCTTAGAAGGAAAGCATGGCCCACACTCAGAACATAGACACAGCCCAGCAATAGGGTGGCCATGGACAGGATCTGGTAGACACCATCATGAATGTTACATTAACATAATCAACTCTAGTGCAACATCAATAGCATTAGCTGGCACACTGATTTCAGGGAGATTAACCTACCACCTAATATGATTGGCATTTCACAAACATGGCTTAGCTAGTACAGTGTAATTTGTTAGAGGTTCTGCCCTATTGGATACTGCCCCATGTGCCTTTTTTTACAAAGCACAGTCCTCAGTTTGAAGAGCTGGCCAGTCAGCTGTGCCTTAAAGTCAAAAAGGGAGAGGAAGGACTTGCAGTTGCCTGTCAAGAATTAGCACCTGGGTAGCAGACTAGGCAGATGTACGAAGCAGTTTGTCCCAGCCTTCTCCACAATAATGTACTGCATATTCTACTTAAATTGTGGTGACTATTTCTAAATTTTTATCCACTCATGTACATTAATGCTCCTTGTTGTCCTCTTTTTTGTGATGCATTTCCCTTTCTCAGGGATTTTGGCATGGCTGCTCCACTTGCTAGCAAGTATCCTGTGGTCTACCAGGTGCTTGACAATTCATATTCACACTCCCAGCCTGGCTTATACAGTCCCTGATAACACAGGGTTGTTTTTTAGGATATCTCTGCAGTCAGGATCTGTCTTTCTGCCCTCATCCAGACACTGGTTAGGATGTTACACAAGCCAGACTGTACAAAAGGGCTCAGCAAGACAAGAGAACGTCAACTGGATACATTTGGGTACATACTAATCACATTATTTGTATGGGTAACATTTTTTCCCTCAGTGCAATGGTTTTGCTTGAATTATTGAGACTGATGTTGCCTTGACCAGCGTCCTCAAGGAGCAGTCAATGTACAAATCTGAATTCAGCCAACTAGCTGTCTATTGAAGATCATTTAGGGCTGCCTGCCTGGAATGTAATCCAAAGATCAGAGCCACACTGGATAAGACAAAGACCTATCTAGTCCAGCATTCTGTTCCTATGGTGGCATGCCAGATGCCCCAGTGGAAAAACCATGAGCAATACTGCTCATCCACTCCTGGTCCCCAGCAACTGGTACTAAGAGGCATACTTCCTCCAATATTGAAGCCAACAGATACACAGAGTTCATTAAATTATAGCTCAGAGTACAGTAGCCATTTATTGCCCCATGCTTCTTGAATTTGTATAATCCCCTTTTAAAGCCACCTTAGCTGGTGGCCACCACCACCACCTCTACTAGTAGCAAATTTAACTGTGTAATCAGTCTGTTAAACATATTACAGGCCACAATACATGGCATCATGGACTGTTGCATGAGTAGAAAAGAAAATAGGAAAAATAGTGGGCCCACTCATTTTTGCCCTTCATTTTCTGTGCCCATCTCCTCCAGCACCAAGTGAAAATCTTTCTTTGGCTGCTTCTACCAAACCAACCTTAAAGCTCTCTGGGTCTCACACATCTACTTTAAGTTGTGTAGGTCTCGAGTACTAGATGTGGGGTGAGGATTACTTCACAAAGATTTCCAAATAGCAAAGTTTTATTTTTACTGAGAAAAGATACCAAGAACAAAAGTTTCAAAATCTGAAGGTGTGTGTACATACACTTACTCATACAGTATATTGTGTCTCTCACACATACACAAATGGCAGCAGCAGCATTAAAAAGCAACTAGGGAAAACACCCAGCTAACCCAATTACATTGTGTCCTTATTTTAGCCAGGTTCCTTCCAAGTTATATCTCTCTTTTATTTACCCAGCTCTTTCAACCAGTTTTCAGCAGTTTTATCTCTCTCTCTCTCTCTCTCTCTCTCTCTCTCTCTCTCTCTCTCTCTCTCCTCTTCTATCCTTCTCTATATTTTGCCATTGCCTTCTATCTCCTAAAAATTGGTTTTCTTTCCCAATTGGAATTGTTTCCTGAGTCCAACTGTTCTTTCTTTCGTTCTTTCATATTTTACTGAACTTTATAATCTCCCTGGTTTCCTCACCAAACTCCTAAACTTTTCATTTCTAAACTATTAATCTCTTGACTGAAATTGATTCACAAAAGGATTTAGCCCTATAACATCCTGCAGAACAGGACGACATATGCTCTTTCACAGATGGAAACCTGGACATGCTGGCCTGCTGTATTTGTTCTAGATTTACCTGCTTGTGGTGCTCTGCTTGTACAATAATGCTCAATATAATTTGTTTTTTTAGTGGGCCTGTGTGAGTCCAAGGTGGATAAGTGAATGCAGGAGCTACTTTGTGCCATGCCAGACCATTGGTACATCTAGCTGAGTGCTACACAGACTAGCAGAACCTCTCTAGAGTTTCAGTCTGTCAGCAATGCATAGCTACATTTCCTGTATGCCAATCAGGTCACTCTACACACAAAAGAATTTGCTGCCACAAAGTTGAGATCAGATTTGACATGGCAAAGCTCAGAAGCCAATATGAGAACATTTCAGTCTCCAAAGGCACACTGTTGCTGATCAGAACCACCTTCCTACAGAGAAATTGCAAAGGGACACTTCGAGTCTTGCTGCTTAGGGGTGGATAGGCACAATGGTTTCCTAAACTGATGCATTTATTAATTTAGCAGTTGTAATGGGATTAGTTTTCAGCAGTTGCTGCTGTTGTGAGTTATCACTAAACTAAATAGTCACACAAGGCTGCATTCATCAGGAATTCTCCAAGTGCTGACAACAAGCACACACAAGAACACCCTGTTGATCTCCCAATTCCAAAATGCGGCCATAGGTTCAAAAAGGTTGGTAATCTTTCCCTTTTCTTAATTTTATTGTCATTTCACCCTACTGTTCCATTCATTTCCTCTACAGTGAGATGTATATAATATAATTATACACCCCTTCTTCTTTTCATGTGACTTTACCTTGGTTATTTTCTCCATAATTTAAATAGGAAATATTACTAATATCCAGTCCATATATGTTGCTACATGGTTCCCTATGCTATACTTGTGTGTTCTCTGTGTTTTCATCTGACTACCAGTTCATTCCTACATAGTCTGTATATCAGTGCAATATGGTGAGAAGACTATTATCCCATGTTTTAGAAGATTGTTTAAAATGACAGATGAGTAAATAGTAAGAAAGTTAATACCAAAGCAGTCATTGTACCTGCATTGAACTCTGTGATTTGTCTCTTTGGGGCTAATCAAGAATGTACCTTTAAGTATAATCCATCTGCAGCTGCACTGTGAAACCGGTTCTCATAGCAGGAGTTAGAGTGGATTGGCCCAAGGAGGCTTATAGTCTCACCTTTGCTAATTAAAAGTAGCCCTCATCGATAGTTCTGAAAAAAGACTACTATGAACTCCGTTTTGAGACTTCATGGGTTTTACGGCACTTCCTTCGGCATTCTACTACATTGTTACAGTGTTTATTTTGCAGGAGGGAATGTGGAAATAAAATTAAAATTAATGGACCCTTTGTGTATATGTAGGTATTAAGCATATTTAGAAGGGCATGTATACTGATAAAAGTAAGCACAAGCTGAGTTACAGAAACATTTCCAAATTGCCTGGATGCTCAAACAAATGTGCGTGCTCTTGTTTAATTAATGTGCTAGGAATTACAATTGTATACTGAAAAATGTGTGTAGCTGTGGGGATCTTCAGCTAATGGACAGTACAGAAATGTGGTAAATAAATAAATTTCCTGCAGTGTTTTGTTCATTGTTGTCCTTGAATTTGCATGCACTCTCAAGAGATTTATATTCACATAGTTAGGAGTAAGCCCTATTTAGGGTGCAGTTCTCTGGCCTCCCTACATCACCTGGGAGACTGCAGGAGTTGCGTCTCAAGAGATCCGGCAATCTGAGAACTGGAACCTGAAAGCCAAATCTCTGCCCTACATCTCTCACAGCAGGTATAGAGAGAAGAGACTTTTTTTGTCCTGGCTTGCATATAATCCAAATTATTTCCCAATTTGAACATTTAATGGCTTGCAAAAGAAAAGGCAATTGTATGGATAGAGGTAATTAATAATGATGACAATCCCCAGACCACTTTGAGTGGAATTTTGTAGGATACATGCCTTGATAGTAAGCCCCTGAACTTAGAGGTTGATGATTGTTGTATTCCAGGTGAGAGGAACAATTGGGGGGGGGGGGGAATAGCACCTTGCATTTTGTACTAAACAGGCCTTCTTTTTTTCTTTGTGTTAGTCTAGCAATAGTAGACTAACAAAAGGAAATAGTGCTTTGAAGGAAAAGGAAGGAAGCTGCAGAGGCTCAAGGATAGATCATATCCTGGCCTCTTCAGTTTCATCTCCTCCTGACCACTGAAACACACCCCAGCACCCTCTCCGAGGTTATGTTTATAAGCAGAGAAGCTCCTGGGATGCTTATCTCCATTCCAGCTGTGAGGGATAGGGGCACAGTTTCCCCTTCCAAGCCAGAACTCCATCTGGTCATCTGAACTGTCCTTGAGGGGGCCTTACGATTATTCCCTTATTCTTTTGTTTCTATTTATCTTATTTATTTATTTACATTGTTTCTGCACTGTCCCATAATTGAAGTTCTTTGGGTGAGGTACATAGGCTACTGTGTACAATCGTGATTGCTGGACCTATAAAAGGTGGAGATGTGGAACTGAAGAAGGCGCAGAAAAAGATCACTAAAATTCCCAAAGGGTTGTAGGAACTGCCCCTCTGAAGAAAGATTACAACAGAGATTGTTCAGAAGGTACGACTCCCAACTCTGCATTCCCAAGTCAGCCATGCCAGGTGTTGTAGATTTTCTTCTGCCTAAACATACATTAGATTTTACCTTCATTTGGTAATGCACGTAGGGAATTGGAATGCTGCTTTTGGTTTCACTTTGCCTACTTATTTTGCCTCCTTTAATTATAACAAGGAATAGTTAATGTTAAGTAAGGACTCAGTTAAAAGCTTGTAGCTGCTTCCATCTCAAGTGTGGTCAGATAAAACTTACTGTGCAACAGATTTTAGAAGACACAAACCTCTGGAGAAATGGAAGGTTTAGACAGGTTACATCCCTTGTTTTCCCAAACATTTTTGAGACCATTTGGGTTATTATAACCTTCCTCCTTGCTTTTTTGTAGATTCACTTGGATTATGGGTGCAAATTTAAACCCAAACTAGCAACATGATCAGGGCTGGCCTTACCATTATGTGAGCTGATACCTCTGCGTCAGGTGGCAAACTGGGAAAAGTGGCAAACTGCACCATTTCCTCTCTCCCCTGTACCTGCCAGAAAGAACTACTGGTGCATTGGTCTTGGTGATCCTGCAGCAAGAGAGCAGCTGGGAGAGCTGCTGGGTGCATCACCCTGGGTGATTGCCAGGGAGCAAAGTATGCTGGGCTGGACCTGACCATAACCTGTTCCAAGCTTACCCTCTACCCCATGGCTTCAATTTTATTTTTAAACACTTTTGGAAAACCTACTGATAGCCTGTCTCCTTGTCATATCTCATTTGGCCCTGGGGAATTCAAAGGAATATATGACTTGGTTATAACCTATATTTTATAGAGCAAAGGATACACTTCTCTTCTTTTTTCCCTTTATTTTTGGGCTGCTAAAACCCTCCAAATCCAGATTCTGCAAATTGGCTTTCTTTCTCCTTAGGAACTGCTTTGCATTTTAGTGTACTAATCTATTCATCAAGCATTTCACATCTCACTGTGCTGTAACTCTGCCAAAAACAGAACAATCAGCAAAATGTTGGATTTTTGCATTAGAATATAAGAATTCTAGCATTTCTCAACATTTCAACAATGCCTATTGCCAGGGAAAAATGAACAGAATTCTGATAAAATATAGCTTTGCTTCTTTTAAGCAAGTAATTCCTACCCTAGCAATGGGCAATTACTTTTAGGAACATTTTGTCATAGGTGTTTAATGTATACAAGTACACCCTGTTTTTAATCCTTTAATATTCTCAGTTAATAATTCAGCAGCTCCTTGATAAAGACCTGCAATCAAGTTTTGCTCCCCTGATTAATGTGGGCATCTATCTTTAAGAAGAATTACTTGTCCAAGAGTTACCTTTTTGTTTTTATCATCTGTAATACTCTTGTTGTAGTTTTAATTGAATAAAGGGTCATTTTGTGTTACAAATTAATGTTCTATGCATTAAAGATTGAGATTTCATGGTTTTTGCAAGCTGTTTCCAGATGGCACTATTCATAGTGTCTACTACAAATGGAATTCCTGAGCATGACACCATTTTGTTTTCCTTTTCAATATAGAAGTTACTCAAGATTTACCCATTCTTTCCTCTGCCCATGCCTTGTTTACTTTCTGGATAAAAATATGGCCTTTAAACCCTGTGCTGTGATGTTTCCAGAAGTATAAATAATATGGCCTCCTCCCCAACATATTAATTAGCCTTATTAATTTATTACTTGAGAGATCTCCTAGCTTCACTAGTCAGATGATGGATTGCAACAAGGGTCATATTTATTCAGAGCTAAAGGCAAAACCTGCATTGAGTGGCAGCAAAGTGTCCATGTGATGAAATTTGGAGCCAGGAATATGCAGCATGGGACACTGCTCTTCAAATGTATGTGACAAGTTAGTCAGGAATGTTTTATTCTCTTTTGTTATGATAAGGCTTCTAGAATGAATGGCAATTTTATTGTTTAAAGTATTCAGTGACTGGAAAGTCAACACCCCCAAGGAGAGTACCTAAATAATGCCCAACTTGAACAACTTTAAAGTAAAATTCATTCTATTTCTAAACGATCCCAAGGCTGCATGCAGCTGTTCTCACAAAGAAAAGCAATCTTCTGCCTTGCATGAAACTAGCATATGCAAAAACTGGACGCTTCATTGTAATTGTCAAAAGCAGTGGGGTATGCTTTGAAATCTCAGAGAGTGTATTATAGGAGAAATAAAGTTGGCATACCCACATTGCTGAAGAAGAGCTCAGTCCATGAGACTGAGTGCAGGTCCCCTCTTTCATATCAGTGAAAGGAGAGCCATTCACTTTTATACCTGAAAATAAGGGTCATTCTATTGTTCGGTGGTCCATCCATATTTTCAGAAGGAATAAGACCTTGGGAGGAACAGAAGTGGGCATGATGGTTAGAAATATGAGAGTTTTTCGTAATTCCATGAGAACATATAAGGAAGACTTCAAACTCAAAGCTCCACTTTGACAGTATCTTAGTGGAGGGAAAATTAAGTGGCAGGATTGGTGGTCTGTTGCACAAGAACAGGATTAACAGAGCTCTGCACAAGGCTACTTTGCTGAACTTTTGTGACACGTTGGCTTTTCCTCGAGAATATATTTTCTTTGTGAGGCTCTTGCTCTGAGCTAAAACGGATGATTTTCCTCCAGTTTTCTGCAAGCAAAAAATGCTTGGAGGAGGGGCGGGCAGCTGGCAAATAGCCTTGAGAATGGTATGTGGGGAGTGCCATAAAAGGAGCAACAGTGTCATAAAGCATGGATGCCTGCAAAGAAAACTCAGATCCTCCTTACAGCTGGCTCCATGGAGGCTGGTAATTCTCCTGGAACTGCATTAATTTTGTATATGACAATTCAACCTTACTTAAAATAAACATTAAGATAAACATCAGCATGAGGGTTTATCTCTAAGTTGACTAATGCAGAACCAATTAGAATGATGCTTAGCAAAGATGCAAGTTGGGCAGAGTCAATAAATCATTATTAAATATTTTGAGTTAAAATACATCTGATTTCATATTGTCTTTTTATTGTTTTATGGCTTACCCACACAACTATGCTAAACCTTAAGACTCCACCACAGAAGGACTTCTTCATCAGGAAGAGAAAATGATTTTATTCTAAAATATATCACATATGAATTTTTCAAAGTTAACACTTACTGTAGTATGTCTGGATAATTGTTACCAATATTCATTTGTTTCATGATTTTTGTAGCAAGGGCAGGTTTTTTTCTTCTGCTCTTATGGCCTAATTCTTTATAGAACCTTTTTTCCCTTTCATAACTGTCAAGGATCTAAGGTTTTGTTAACATATTCTTTTGGCTCTGTTATCTTTTTAATTTTAAACTGTGAAGCAGAGTGTCTAATTGTGTGCATTTGGCAGGATGAAGGAATGAACCAAAGACACCATTTAAATGGGTTATTAAATTGGTCACAACTTTATTTTAAATAGGATTAGAGGAGGCCTGTTACACGGATCCTGCCATCAGATTTTCTTTCCTGCATGCTTACAAGAAGGGTTGACGGTGGAGATCTGTTTCTTGTACCAGAGAAGGAATTTGAGGTGCACATATTTATGACTCTTAATCCCACAGCCTCCAAAGTTGCCTAGGGTGCCACAGGGATGTTAGACTCACAGCTTTGTGGCCTTCCAGCCATGGAGCTGGACACCAAACACAAAGCCTTTCACCACAGCTAGCATGGGAAGAACAATTTCTTCCAGATCCAAAATCAGCCTCAGAGAGGGCTAAAACAACATGCCGAGGGTGTGGGGAGGGGAGGAAGCCAAGGCCGCTCGTCTATCTAAATGTACCACAGCTTCCCACCTTCCCCTTCCATGGCACTTCATCTAAATGGTTGAAAATGACCATCTAAATGGAATGAGGTGTGGGGTGGCAGAAATCATGGCTGCCAGTCTGCACTGGATGCATTCAAGCTGCTGTGTTCAGAAGATTAGGTGAGTCGAGAGAGAGGACATTGGATTGTAAGCTTATTTCTGATAAGGAGGTCTGAAAGATAGGTCAAAATTAGAAGCAAAGGACAAAGCCTTTACCAAGACCAGTCCTGTAATTAATCAATATAGAAACAGGTGTAATTAGAATAAACATTCTTACAAGGACTATGTGGGGTATGAGGGGTATGAGCAGAGGAAAAGGAGGGAGAGAGAAAGAGCAAGAGAGCGAGAGCGTGCATGTGAGCGTGTGTGCGTCTCTTTGCTTCATGCCAACTATAGTTAGCTGTCAGGTTAAGTTGCTGGACTTTGGTTTCATGCTATCTCTCTATTACTCGGTGTGTTTGTCATTTCAGGATGAAAAGACCTGTAAGTTCACTCTTTAAATGTTACTTATTTATTTATTTTTCTATTTATATCCTGCCTTTTTCCTACAAAGGGCTCAAGGCAGCTTACATCATTCTCCTCCTCCATCTTATCCCCACAACAACAACCCTGTGAGGTAGGTTGGGCTGAGAGTCTGTGACTGGCCCAAAGTCACCCAGTTGGCTCCATGGCTGAGCGGGGACTAGAACCCAGATCCTCTGTGTCCCAGTCCCATGCTCTTAACCACTGCACCACACTGGCTCTCAAATGTTCCTAGCTAGAGCTTTTTCTCTCTCTACTGAAATTATTTTCCCAAACTTTGAGCATGCTTACCTACTTAGAGGAGAAACTGTTTCTTTCTTGAACATCTTTCTTCATCTTTCCTATAGTTCTTCTGGCTATAGTTGCTTCTCTTTGAACTATAGTTTTCAAAGATCAGTTTTCAAAATAAGTTTTCCCCACTATTATTTTAGTTCTTTAGTTTTTCATCAAACATTGCAGGTCATTCTTAAGGAGTCTTTCTTTTTACAGTACTGTTTGAACTCTTTCCTAAAGATTCTTTTAAACATTGAAACATTTCACCTAGAAACCTTCTAAGAACTAGAGTGATCGATATGAATTCCTTTTATATCTGCGAATTTAGAATGCTTAAGGTAGCTTGGCTAAGGACCTGTTAGTTCAATTTTAACATATACTTTTTCCCAGCTAGCATTCTATAATTAATAAATGCAATTTGTTTATGCACTTTGTCATTATTTTTATGCTGTTTACATTTTGGATTGTATGGATTTTGTTAAAGCTGATCCATCTGGATTTTGCAGATCTCCAGGAATCTTTCATTTTGTTGCTCATTCATCGATGGAATCCGATTTTTGTGCGAGAATTGTATGTTTGTTTACAAATGTACATTTGTGCTAAGTTGTACTTGTAAAAATGCACACACTGGAAATGGAGTACTTGTACACATGTAACTACTATTGTCAGAGTAAAAACAGTCTGAAAAATCTATGCAACTCAGAAAAAGTCAACCTACTGTGGAATCTGTAGGTTGGGTTCCCAGAGATTCAACCAAATTGAAACTATTGAGGATTCTCTGCCACCCTTAGTCACATTACAATCATTTCACTGTCTATGCAATGCATTGTTTATTTTGCACCATGTCTACACTGTTTTTATAAGTATCTATGACTTTCACCATCTTGTCTGTCATTTCGATGCAGTTTAAACTGACTCCTTTTCTCTCCCCACCACCTCTTTCCCCCTCTCTATGTATTTGTGGCTTAATGATCATTCTCCATATGCTCACAAGAGCAAACTAAAATAGGCAGCTTACAGAACACACTTTTTCCCACACACATCTCAGATCTATCAACCACATTCCATTCCCCCAGTCCTGGAAAATCTCCTTTACCAAGCGTATTAGTAGAAGTGCTGGCAGTGTCCACTTCATCATCGACTTCCACAGCATTTCTATATCACACTGTACCAAGGTAATGTCACCAAGGCAATAAGAATGTCACAATAATGCAAACAAAAGCATTAGACATCAGTGGAAACAAGCATGGGTGGCTTCTGCCTATGGAAAGAGGCATTCAGCTGATGCAGAAGCTGTCATGTGCTCATCCTAAAAATGGTACAGAACTGGTTAGCAAAGAAAAGCCGCTTTGTGCCTAACATTTGAAACTGCTGAATATATCTCAGCGGGGGGAGAGAACCTATGAAAAAAATCTATTGATTCCAATTTTGTGGAAACTTTTACCCAAGAACTTTTTAAATACAGGCAATGTTGTAAATAAGTTCCATTCCTGAGAAAATAGAAATTCATCTTTAAGTTGAATTCGCATGTAAGTTGTTTCAGGTATAGTCAGCCCTCCATATTCATGGGTATTGAGGATTTAGGTACCCTTGCCATGAATATCACTAGTCCCTTCCCCCCTGCCCAAACTCACCAGTGCCTCCTCTTTGCAGCAAGGAAATGCCGAATGGGTGGGCCAGGAAGGCATGCTTTGGAGGCCTCCCTCTTTCCCCTTTCACTGCTTCTCCCTCTATGGTGATGGTGATTTTCTACAGTCACATCTTTTATATTAACAGCCTTTATGGCACTGTGTTCATAAGTAAGGATCATTTCTAACTCAGGTGTTCAGAACTCAGGGACTGCCTGTACATATTCATAATTATTTATTTTTATTTGTTATTTGTTTTTAGGTGCCAGGCCAAGTCCTTTTTATTTAAATGTTATTTTAATTAATTGTTAATTTATTTATTGTTTTAACTTATCACCTGGATATTTCCAGTTTTTATATATTGGTATTGTTATTTATTTGTTGAAAGCTGCCCCGAAGCTTATGCTAATGGGGCGGCATATAAGAATCCCAAATAAATAAATAAATAAATAAATAAATAAATAAATAAATAAATAAATAAAGCAACCATTAGTTTAGTATTGTTGGATACTGAAAACTTCCAAAAAAGGTGCAGGAATCTGTTTTGGATTCCAGGATTGCCATTTCAAGCTCTGAAACACTGATTTGGGTCAGACAACATGGTAACCCGTACTCAGGTGTCAGTGTGAGTGGTTGTTGAGCCATGGGTTACTGTTGAAACAGAAGCTATCATGGTATCTGAATGCAACTAACTATAAACAACCCCTGAAGAGAAGCAGTGCAGACTGTGGACTATTGGTTTTTAAATAATGGCTTATCTCAGCTGGGTTCACACAACATGATTGCCCACATTTCAACACCAATCCTTGTTTCACTGGCCACCCATCCTCAACCCATATTCAATCCCAGAGTGTGAGTTTTATTGTCTGAACCCAGCCAGAGTGTCCATTAGGTCTTACAGGGGTGCAAAAACACAACAGGAACTGATTAAAATTGAGAACCACATTGGGATAAACCAGTGTAAGAAACTTCCTATGCTCTGCATTCCTAGAAACTTTTTGCCTCAAGCACTGAAGGCATCCATGCACATGAGTCAGGGGGCAAATATGATGAAGGGTTATGTAAGTTCAACCCAACACACTTTGCCACCAAATTTTGTTTTATCCATATTTCAGCAACATCTCAAATGTTAGTGACAATTCATTTCACTTTCTCCTTTAGGTAGGACTGCCATTGGATAAAGCCCAGTAGGTTAGTCCAAGTAGCTTACACTGCCTCACAGCTCAGATTTGTGACAGCTTTGTTGGCACATCTCTCCAACACATTTGCTGTGTTTCTGAATTGTGTTCTTCACTGGATACATACAGCATAGCCTGGAGCGACCATGCCTATCCCAAGCCAAATAAAATAACTGTGTGATCACAGATGGAATAAACTGTGTAAAGCCAATAGGCAGCAACCAGTGTGGAGAGCCAGTGCGGTGTAGTGGTTAAGAGCATGGGACTGGGACTCAGAGGATCTGAGTTCTAGGTTCTAGTCCCTGCTCAGCCATGGAGCCAACTGGGTGACTTTGGGTCAGTCACAGACTCTCAGCCCAAGCTACCTCACAGGATTGTTGTTCTGGGGATAAGATGGAGGAGGAGAGATGATGTAAGCTGCCTTGAGCCCTTTGTAGGAAAAAGGTAGGATATAAATCACAATATAAATAATAATGCTGGCTTTGCAACAGGAAACTAGCACCTGGCAGCACAGGGTTGAGCTATCTCAACTTAGCACTTCAGGAACAGGGCAAATCAGTGGAACTCATAGAAGGTTGGCTTCTCCTATTCTAGAAGCGCATGTCTGACCTAGTTTCTGAGATTGTGCAAGCTTTCTGCTGCACTAGCAGTCGTTCGCACAGAAGCAACATGATTGGCACTGTCAGACTGTCAGAATGGGATAGTGTCCAATGTGTATACTTTGTCGGATATACAATATTTTGTGACTGCATAATTTGGCTTCTCTCAGTGCATTTACCAAGACAAAAAAATGTAACTGGCGCACAGCATACAAAGTCTTGTATGCAAAAACCTAAGGTCCTTCTTTTTTCCTGTATAAGAGGATCATTCCAAGCATTCCAGGGGAAACAATGATTTGCTCTCACTGATGATACTGTCTAGAATGGTTGACTGAGAAGCCAGATAAGAGCAGGTGAGATAAAAGGTATTGACGGATCCCATCAACCCAAATATCTGTTGCCTACTAATTGATGTGAATATATCTGTACTAGCCACATGGAATTAACCATTCTGTCCACGGTTCTTACTACTGATCACTAACAATGTTTGAACTGAAGGTCTTAATGCAAAAGGTCTTTACATGGAGGAAGAGAAGGCATGAACTCACATAATTCTTACGGACTGCAAAAGTGCTATAAGGCAGCTGGTTTCATCTGTCAAAGGGGTTCCTATTGATTTTTAAAAATTCACTGTATATGCTCTTATCGACACTTCAAATGGAGTCTCCATTTCGTTCCTATACACCAAACTGTCTGGGGGAAAATGCTTTTCTAAGTAGCTACATAGAAAATCCACCAGACAGATAGGATATAAGGAAGTCACTAGGAGAAATTCCAGTGATCCCCAAAGACTGTGTATTCCACAAGCTGGAATAATACACTTCTTTAATACCAAATATTCTGTGCTCAAGCTTCATCAATACATACTCCAGCATCAGCCTGGGTGGGCCCTGGCATTTACCTGACCATGCCAGGTTCTGCCTGTAGTGAACTGTGATCCTCAGTAGAGACTGGCAGACAATGCATTATAGGGAAAAAAATGAATCTGAGAGTGAAAGGACTGAAGCACGAGAAAGAGAAGCCTATACTAGGATGCCTGGGAGAACTCTTCTTGTACCTTACACAACCTGTAAAGTTGCCTGACAGATTTTTGCTTGAGGGGAGGCAGAGAACATGGAACCAGGTGAATAAAATTGAATTGAAGACGTTTGCTATTTGATCTGTGTATTTTTAAAAATTTTAATTCAAGGCATTTTAGCTTTTTTCTTGCTGATAATCTTGCCAGAAAATATTAGTTATTGGATGAATTATAAATGTAATAAATAAACAAATCCTGAAATTTATGAGAAGGAGCTGTAGCATGGGGAATGGACAGTGGAAAGGTTGCTGAGACTCTTTCAGCCCAAGGGCCAAATTCAAGGTCAGAAAAGCTCTTGGGAGCTGTATTCAAGTGGTTGGCAGAGCAAAGGGACTGGGCTGAAAATAAGATGCCAGCATATTGTAGTTAAAAGGTTTTATTGCCATTAAATAAGTCTTAAAAGGGGCATTTCAGCCTTTTGGGATGACACACATCTGTAGAAAAGGTGGGAAACTAACACAGGATTGGTAGTCCGGTGAGGCCAGGCACGGGGGCATAGTCCTCTGTGGAATAACAGGGAACCGGGTTTGGATACAAGTAGGGCCCCTGGTTCAGTACCCCTGGATGATGGGCTTCCACCAGAAGAAAGGAAGAGATTATAGTTCCATATTCAAATATTACACTATTTAGACTTTATCTACGTTTATCAAACATTATGGTTTCAACAAAAAAGTTTTAGAATATTACTGAAGCATAGCATCACCACCAAGCCCATCTGACAAAGTTAAAATCCTTGCAGCAAATTCAACATGTGAACTTAACAAAGAACAGCTTTACAAAGTATAGTGTATAATTAAGGATGACTCATTCCTTTTCTAAAAGACCCATTTCCTTTAAATATCCTGGCAGCTCCTGTTAAAAAGTAGCATTTTATAGCTTCATTTTCAGAAAGCTATGTATAGTTATTGTTTATAACACTCAATGGAAAAAAAATTATCCAGTTGTTTTTAGCATTACATTTCAGCAGTCAAATTATTATAAATTTGCATACCTAATTCATAAAGAAAATGTTTTAATGGTCCTGTTTTCATTGCCTTTTGGGAAGCAATTCTGCACCCAACAGTTAACTGGATCTTGGCACTCTTTTGGCTCTTATTCTTACAATTCCTACTCCAAGGAGAATTATGTATCGTGACCTGAAGGTGACAGCTCATTAACTATATATAGTAATACAGCATACTGAGCATGTTTATGCTGTTTGTGAAGGTCATTACCAAGAGGATAGCTGAACTGCTGGATAGGAACAAGTTAAGAGATCAGTTTGATTGAATTCACACCTATTGTGCTATGCAGCATTTGAAAAAAAAATCATTCTCACATTTGGTCTTCTCATTGTGGACACCCAGGCAAGTTTCAGCTGCCTTTCAGACTTTGACATCCCAAAATGTGCAGAGGGAGCAGAGTCACCCCACTGGACCTTGCCACAAAATATTCCAGCATCTTGGTTTAGGCCAAACTTTGCACATGATTCTGCCAGCTCTTGCCATGCCACAAGACTCTACATCAGCTTCCCTTTTCCTGAATCCACACAGGTGACGACTCCTATCATCTCAAGTCAACATGGCTCTGAGGAAAGCTTCAGGGAAATACACAACAAGTTATAGTTTCTTGTTGTTGGAAACTGGACCTCGTCATTGCCTTTCTGCACCCGTCTCATCCTAACAATCACTAGAAGTGTTGGGAATAAAACAGATGGGAATGCCTGCTTTCCTAGCTATGTGGGCTCTACTTTCTCCTGCACAAACACTCTTAGGATATTTATTTTGTTTTGCTATCATTCTGATTTCTCTTTCTGTAGCTGAGTAGTCATGCTACTGCTTCTCCTATAAGTACATGGCTTGCTAGATAGAACTGTTAGGCTTTTCTGTCTAAATGCACACCAAGCTACTGCCCTTTCCTTGTCCCACGAAACTAGAACACACCAAACGTGGGATTAAAGGCCCGTACACATAGAGGCTTCTCCCAAACATTCCCTCAACAGTTATACATGTTTTGATTAATTTAAAATGCATTATGTGGCTGAGGATAGCTGGGTTTTAGCCTATTTCAGTTGGTGGACTCATTAGTAGCTAGAGAAGGGGTAAGAAACAAATTGTAGGCCTCAACACCATTTTAGCTGCATTTTCTCCAAGCTCTGCTGCTAGCCATCCTAGTAGCAATCCAAAGGAATGAGTGGCTGGGAAAGCTGTGCAGTTGGTGGGAGTAGAGAATACACCTCAACAGTTTCTTCTGTCTCCTTGATCCTCTGGACTGTCTCCTCTTTGGATGGAGGGTCAAGAATCACTGGGAAGCAGGCACAGTAGCTCACATGCTTGAGGACAGAGATGTTCTAGTGCTCACACACTGTGGTTGGGGATCCAGGCCAGCCTGCCTGCCTCTTTGCATTCTTCTTCTGGATTGAGATAAGAGAGAGAAAGGGAAGCAGCAGGAGGAAATGGTTCTTGTTGTTTTGTGAATGGGTGCTTGTGACCATGACCTGCTCTTGTCCCTGTGGGCCCTAGCCATATCCCTATCCCTAGTTCTGGGACATGGAACTGGACAGGTATTGAATGAAGTAGTATAAACCTCATCATGGAGCTTGTCCCTGAACTAGAATATGTTAACTAAGACTGAGGAAAGCTCCATGTAGATACTTTCTTGGCAATGAAGTTCACTGGGTGACTTCACTATCCTTCAGTCTAATTTACATCACAAGATTTTTCCAAGGATAAAGAGAAGGGAAGAAACTTCTACACCACAAGGTACTAGGGGAAGAATATGAAAAATGTTCATAGAGTCGTGATTGCTGTGGATAAAGTGGACAAAGATTGGGACCAGTCTAAGTCATTTTGCTACCTGGGTTGCACCAGCAAATAGCAGAGCTTTTCCCATAGTCACTTCAATTTGGCACCCGAAACAGAAAAACTTATTCTAGTCCTTGGCAGTAAGAAGGTAATTATAATAAATTATATCCATTTCAGACATTTAATGTCACTCAAGGCCAGTCACTGGATAGCCATCTCACTCTGTATGATGAGAGAACAGGTCCTGATGACAGTGCAAAGAACGTTCTGCATGATTAGTGTGCGGGATTTGCTGCCACAAGATGTGGAGATGACCCTAAGCCCATAAACGGTGGAAATGCATACTCATGGAGAAGAGAGGAATAGACCTGTATGCTCTGCCTAAACCAGGAGCATTAAACTTCTTTCATCTCAAGAGTCAAATTCAACCTGAAAGAAGCTCTTGGGGCTGCATGCAAGTCATGGAAGGGACAATAGGCAAAGGGCCAATGGCCACAGGGGTGGGACCTAGAATATCAGCACATGTTACATTTAAACACTGACCACCAGTAACCACTATCAGGGTTTTAGGAAGGCATTTCAGTCTCTTAAACCTCGGTGAAATCTGCAAAAGCCAGAAAACACATCATTGGCAGTCGGAGAAAAGGAGGTGGGCTGGGAGAAGTGGATATAACTATCTGGGGACTTGCAGAGGACTGGACTGGGATCCCAGGTGAGCTGAATTTGGGTTCAGTATCCCTGATCTGAGCAATTGGATGGGCCACTGCAATAGGATGGCCCTTTCACAGAAGTATTTGGCTACCCTTGGAAGGAGGGCACTGGCCAATTGCAGGTTCATGTTCTAGTGTTGCAGTCGTCTTCTTCTGACTTTTTTTATTTATTCATTTTAGTTTCAATGCTTTTAAAAACTTAATGGATTTGACAAAGTGTCTGCAACATGCGTTTGCAAAAGTTATGACACACAAATATGCTTTGCAGATCATTGGAGAAAGGTATCTTTTTGTCTATTACAGCAGATTGACATTTAGATAAAGAGTTAAATTATGAAAATTGCAGTGAATCATTTGAGATGTTATTCACTTCTTCAGCACAGTCATTACGTCCATTATTTAAGCTCCAATTGATGTAGTTTTTCCATTATCAAAATGTATAATTACTAACATTGCTTGCGGTTGTGCATAAGTTTGAAGAGACCAGGGAATCTTACAAATTGCATTGCCTCTCTCCCTCTCCCTCTCCCTCTCCCCCTCCTGCCCCGCAGGAGACTTTCCAAATTCTTTTCAGGTTCCAAATTACTTTTCTGTGATGTGCATTATCATCCTGCCGAACAATTTGGAAGCAAAATGCTATTTAGTATTTGCACATTTGGAAAAGTGTTTAAATACAACACACTCAAACCTGCCTGTGCATAGGCAGTGCATAGGAGCTGCCTGTGCATAGGTGTAGGATATACAGCTGGGTTTGTGGGTGAACAGCTGGCAGATGCCCTGGACTGCTTCATTCTGCTGTGCACTGATGAACTTGACTGGGCAGGAAGCTGCTGCATTCGGTGTCATGTCTGCTCCATTCTTTCTCCCTGTGATAGGACTGTGGTTGGCCAGTCATATTAAAGACAAGCTAGGCCTTCTTCCAACCATTCCCCCTGTTGGTATTTCCTGTTCCACAGCTGGGAGCTATATAGTGAGCTAATGAGTGTTGTTCCTGCCTGCAACAGCACAGTTGTAGAGTCCCTTACTCCTTGACATGATTCCCTCTTTTTCTGCCTTGCAAAGGCTTCCTTGGATTGCTTTTTGTGGGCAGGGGGATTGGGCATGCCAGTGTGTTTTCCACATAAGACATTTCCCACAGGATCTTTTGGGGAGCTTTGCTACACTAGCCACCCCTTCTTCTTGTTGGCCAGGAACTGTATTTGGGGGTGCTGGGCTACAGAAGGATCCCAGGCCCTGTGTAGGGAGATTCCTGGAGCAGGACCAGCCAATCCTTTAGGCAAAGTAAGGAAAAGTATCAAGCAGGAAATGCCCATTTGGGCAGCAATGCCAAATCCCAGCCATTCCTCCTGAGCTACCAATCTACCAAATACATTTCACTCTCTTAGATAACACAGCTGTGTACCTAAAGACACCTGCTACTTTCAGGTGTGTTGCAGGACCCTGTTCTCTTGCCATTGTTGAAGCAAGATTGAATTGGCAGTCCAGCCGGCCATAGTATATGAAATGTGGAACCATCTTGTCCTTTGTTCAGGCAGCTAAATGTGCCAGTGTGACCCTTTTCACAGTGGCAGCCACTGTGGGAATTACAATGATCCCCATGGATGCCAGTGATGTGGCTTGTGGGGTCCTTTATTTTTTGAGAAGGAGTGGAACATACATTTTCTTCCCAATATGTGTGCTGGGAATACTAAGTATTTTACACTGACATGTCATTGGTTTACACTGTGCCTGTCAGGAGTTAGATTTGCACACTCAAGAAGACAGGTTGTTCCTTTGCAAAAGCTCTTTATTCTCCAAAGTATATTCATTAGGCACAATTACCACAGAATGAGTCTCTGTGTATGTACAGAGCAGTTTATGGAACCCAGTCTAGCAACTACTTCCGAGAACCCTCCTTTTGAGTACTCTGGTCTCCTCGCTGTGACAGAGTCCTTTTGGAGGCAAGAAAGCCCTTGAGTTGGCTAGTCCTTCTCTCCCAATGCCATGTTATGGGATCAAGCCTCATATCCGGCTCAGCTGGCTCCTGTCCCATGCCCCCTCCCATCATTTGCCGGTCCTCTCTGTTCTCTGCCTGACCACTGCAGAGGGCAGCCTTGAGATAAGCTCATCTGAATCCTCCGTTTCAATGCCTGGGGTACCTGTTCCCAGGGTCCCTCTTGCTCCTTATCAGATGAGTCCAGACCTTGAAATTCAGGCCTAGAACAACTGTCCTTTTCATTCTCAACTTCAACAGCAGAACTTGGATGCCAGTGTTGTGGAATGCAGGATTGCCCAGCCTGAACAGAAAATTGTGAAATTAACATTTTGGCTATTTCATCCCTTATCACTACACTTTGGAAATATGGTTTATAATCTAGCTAAGGAGATAAAACGTTATAGGAGCTGCTAGGCTTTGAATTTGGCTTTTGGGTGAAACAATGAATTAGAAGATCATATAGTGCAGTCTTGCCCAGCTTGACTGCCCACCAGATGTGTTGAATGCTTTAGGGAAGGCTGCTACTGGAGCTTCAGAAAATCTAAGCAGGAGCAGATATCAGTTCACTGAAATTTCATCCCTTGCGAAGCTGCTAGCATCATGTAACACACTGAGTCCATTTGAGTTGTTCTATTTCCATACATTTTCTTATGTTATGAATACAGGAATGGCTTTCTTTAAGGGAAGAGAGGGAGATATGCTCTTATGGAGGCTTGATAGAAATGATGAATTTGTAGAATGGAAGCATGATTTGTAAACCACTAAAGATTTTTTTTTTAAATAATACTGGTTTTACAGTAATCTGGCAATATTATGAATTGCTGCTAGATTTTTCCTAAAGGAATGAAAAATTATTTTCAATGTACACAAAATTAAAATAGCTTATTTGTAATACTGAGAACAAGCAAAAATACGTGCCAGACAATAATATTTACTACCCAATAGTATTGAGAATCAGGGAGGGAAGGAAAAAGCATCCACTGCCCTTCTCCAAGGTAATATCTGCACTAGGGGGAAGGGAATGGACAGTTGAATAGACGCTATCCCACTAGGGATCTGGTCTGATCACTGCTAAAGCTTGCTTTCTCAAAAATCTTGAATTACCTTTCCAAGTCTGTGGGTAATCTAACTTTTTGGTAAGTTTTCAGCTTAGCAGACTGAAGTATGTTTCTCACATTACCTCTTCCACCCTGTGTTCTCTTCCTTCGACTTCACTATCAACTCCTCTTTGTATATCCAAAACTATGACCTGCTGGCTGAGAAATGCAACAAGAATAGCACCCATGTTCATGATTACTGAGAAGTCCAGTGAGTTTAGCAGGGCTTACATTTTAGTAACTGTGCCTAAAATTGCAAGCTCTGTCATTCAAATTTCACTCAGTGCTGCTTCCTGCAACAAACATACTTCATGGAGTCACTATGTAATATCTAGCAACTAGCTTTATTAGGCAACAGTACAGGGGTTCAGCAAATGGCATTTTATATCACATCCAGTGTTGATTTAAATTCATTTTATAGAATTTGGTGGCTAAAACTGACCTAAACACATGAGAAAACATGGAGAAGTCAAAGAGAAAAATCACTACAATATATTATAATTTTGGGGACATGATATGCATCTGTGCATATTTTACTCAGGCGTACAGGACTTGGTCCTTAACCTTCAGATTCACAAACAGTCGCAAACTATAAGACTATGAAACCACAAGCAGCCTGTTAAAAGGGTTTTCATAGAAGGATTTAAAGACTGCCCCCCACACACACTTTTTGAGGCTGGTTCCACTTGGTAGAATCTCAGTAGTGGAGTCCACAGATACAGCATTGTGAAAATTTTCAATCCACTAGCTGTCTGAGGTAACATAAGAATTAAATCATTTCCTATCTTTGATCCTTTGACTTGAGCAACAGCATATGAAGCTCCAAAGATCCAGGCACTGATCAACACTTGGGTGGGAAGGAGAGAAAGAACGAGAACATTAAAAATCTGCTAGAAATTACAAGAAAATCTCTTTTAGTTTTGCTGACCTAATTGTTCCCTGGCAGGAACCTAAGGAATTTAAGTTTCTCTCTTCTTCTTTACCTTCTTGATCTATTATCTCATAGGATAAGCCATCTAAATGGTAATAATTTCAGACCATGTCACTGACAGGGCAGATGAAATTAGTAGAGGAGGAGTTACTGAAACCAAGGCTTCCCTGACTTTATTCAGGCTTTATGACCAGCTGAGACACAAAAGAATCTTGATTGCAGCAAGGATGCTGTCAGGAAGATGTTAATTGGGGGCACTTAAAGTGTAAAAAAATGCTGACTGTGTCACCTGTTAGAAGCTGTTGATTCACTTGTTAAATGAGAAATGGAAAGGTGTGTTCTGTGGATAAGTATTCACAGTTCTCTCTATTGCTCAAAGGCTGCAAATGGAGGTGAAGAAGCAAGGATATGAGAAGAATACAGAAGATGTCTCTGCATCGAGTGGGTACCATCTTGTATAATAAGTGACATGCTAATTTCCTTTCTGAGTAATACATGCTGCATCCTTGCTAAAATTTATTATCAGCTAAATTAAACTGCAACTTGCTGCTTCCAGTATATTAGTAAGCCTAGGGAACAAGTACATTCCATTGCTTTTTTGTTTTGTTTTTAAGAATGGGAAAGAAATTGACTTTATATCCAAATTAATATTCCACTGGTCTAAAGCATTCTGTCTAAATTGTGTATTTGGTACTCTGTCGTGTGATTTCACAATACTGCATGCAGTTTTGTGAAAGCCAAGACATATTAACTAAATAATAAAAAAGGTCCCCATTTTTAAAAGCTTGTCAATTTCACTGGTCCTGTAACAGCTCTTTAAATAATATGAAGTGATTGAAGCAGAATGAACGATGTCTAACTTTGACCTTTCTTCTGCTCAGCTGAGAATTACACTTTGAAGCTTATTATAATTGCAAAGGTAGTCTATAAATAGGAGAATTTCCAAGCCAGTTTGGCCTCACCTTTAGTCTCTTAATGTAAAAACTCATATATACAGGGTAAGAATTGCTTCTCTTTATGCAAGTCAAGCCTGTTTTTGGCCAGGGGTGATGGGACAAATGTCAGACCTGTGTGACATATCTGGCCCTTGTAGGATCTCAGCCTGGGGATCCACAGCGGGCCAAGCCCTCTTCTCCTGGCACACCCCTGGCTGACAGTGATCTGGTATTTTCCAGGCTTTTGTGCAGTTGTTCCCCTACTCTAGAAGGTTCAAATGTCTCTCCTAAGAATTATTTACTACCACTAAGAGCTGTACCAATAAAATATGCAGGTAGTGTTGGCATCTGTATGTGTTTTTGGCCACAGCTTTTTCCTTTGGTCCTGTTGAAACGCAGTCCCAAGAGTTTTCATGGAATGGAATTAAGTTCTTTGGTGGAACAAGGCTCCCATGATAAACTCTGAGTGAATACAAAGGTTAGTGTTTAACAGCTATAAATAACACAGATTAGTTACCTGTAGCAGATGGAGTCTTCAGTGCCTAGAACTTCAGACTTAGTGGCTTAGCAATCCCAGCAATGGGATTCAATGATGCTAGACATTTGGTCTTCTCAATTTGGAGCATCCTTTCATTTTTCTACATGCCTCCAATGACACCTCCCCCCACTCCATCTGGATCCCCAGCCAGCTTTATCACCCTCCCATCTCTCCTTCCTTTCTGTAACTAAGCAGCCTCTCCTCCTATTCATGATAGGCTTGACCTTATTCTGCATGTGTTACTTGTGTTCTGCAAAGTCTGACACTGAACTGGATGTATAAGATCCAGTTAGCTTATAAATTTCATCCCCAGAAATTGCAATGGTTGAGTTGGGTGTGGAATCTCATAGGTGTCTCATGGGGGGACCAAGCCCCTCAGGCTGCTGATTGATGGAAACAGCATCAGTACAGTATCCAAATAAGAAGTGTATCAAGTAATTGGAGAAACATATTCAAGATATCTGGAAGAGACTGCCTGGCTTTTCCTGATAATATAGAACAACAACTGAGACTCTGTTTACTGTGACCCTGGTTTAATCTCTCAGCAGGTGGACTAGGGCAGAGCAGGAGTACAAGAGAGGATGCCAGGAAAAAGCAGAGGTCATCCTCAGCTAGTTCCCAATAATTTCCAACATGAATACCTTTTGTCTTGTGCCTTTTTGTCTTTTTTGAAGATTTAAAAACAAAACAAATAAAGCCCTGCTGTAGATTGTATTCCCATAATTATATTGATTCTCTGCTCCATTTCCTTTTTCAGAACATAAGGCAGTTTTGAAAATTGACACAGGTCCTTTGATGACTCAATTATGAGGAGGTCTTCAGCAATGATATTCGAATGCATTTTCCCCATTTGCCTTGCTAATAATACTGAAGACAAAATGTTCGCTGTGGCACACTGGGGCTTTTCAGTGGCTGTTGTGGTGTGCTTGCTTCTGTGACATAAATGGAATGCCAAGGTGCTTCAATGAAGAGGGTCAAAATGTATAGGATGTTGCAGTTTGATTCTGGCATAACCTTCAAATGAATCCTGTTTGGAAATATTATTAGGAAGATACCAATCTGCTTGGGTAAGCTTTGCTAGAGGATTTCTCTGTCACATAAAAATTCATGAAACTCTGCTGCTGCTGTGCCAGAGGTACCATTTCTCCAAGGGAAATGGTTTGTCATTAGAAATTGCTTGCAAGGAGCATTCCTTGTAACTAGGTGTGCATGTTCCTTATCTTGGCTATGCAATTTCTATTAGGTGTGGGATGGAGAGTTGCTAACAACTCCAGGTAAACCAAGAAATTTGTAACCATTAAATTCATCCATTTTAATTGGGATTACCAATCAGATCCTGAACGTTAGCAACAGCAGTGATTACTGTCAACTTTTTTCAATATCCCTAGAATCACTATGTTGGGATCACTATATGTTCATTATGTAGCTGACCCTCTAATGTAACCATGTGAATCCATGCCCTAATTTGGATCTAGATGGCAGCACACTGCAAGAGAAGGACTAAAACTTCGCCCCCAGCATCATTTGTTTCCTGTAATCCTCCCACTCAAACACTGCTGTTGAAAAGAGAAAAAGCCTCCATTGATGCCAACAGAAACATTTTCTTCCTTTCCCTTTTTAACCTCTCCCCCTCTGTAGGAGAATGTTTAATCCTCCCATTCCAGTGTGTTCTGTTCCTAATCTATATTGGGATCATGTGTGCTTGCATTAGAGTAAAAAACAAACAGAGGGCCCTGCTAAACACTGTGCAATTCATGTAATGTGTACTTTGGGCCAAGGATGAATATCTGGAAGACACCATAAAATAGAATGCTTAATGTCCCCTGCTTTGCCTGTACCATAAATACATTGATGGGATAAGGTTCACATCTTCATAAGGAATACTGGTAAAGCGTTATGTAATTCTAGGGGGAAAATATTTCACACACATTAGTGCCTGGCTTAGAGTATTAGAATAAATACAGGAAGTTCTGTAATATGGTACAATCCACTGTCATTACTGCAGGGCACATCTGAAATGTTGGATTGGTATCCTGCTGTGTCATTTATTTATTTATAATATGTGTATGCTACCCAATTGTGCCACAGCACATCTGGGTGGCTCACAATTGCAAGATAAAAACCCAATAAAATGCAATAACAACCAATAACAACATATTAAAAAAGAATAACAGTAAATAACAGTGTTGTGTCTTATTACACATGGCACCAGCATGCACCACTGTGTATGAAGAAATTAAACCACTCTTGGGATCTGGTCATAAATAAGTTTGAATCCAATTATTTGTTTGCTTAGCTGAAGTATTGGACAACTTGAACATAATTAATGGTATTTATACAATATAGTACTCATAAATTATAGCATTTGCTCTAGGTATCCATGAGTACTATTCTGTGGCTGCTGTACACTATCCAACCATAGATATATAGATAGCCCTTTCTCCTTGCAAGGGCTGGGGCAAACATTTAAATGGCTAAAATCAGGTAAATCTCACCTCTGCACTCTTCCTGCCCTCAGCTGGATGCCATAACCTTCCATACTTGAAGGGTCATGGGTAGTTGCATTGGATGTACCTTGGCAAAGCTTCATAGACATTATTTCAGTGCTCTTTCTACCAGCCTAATCAGGCAGATGAACATCATTCTTACATTGTAGACATGCATGTGTGAGAATGAAGTCAAAGCACTGCACAATGAGTTCATACACAATTAAGATTTGAACCACATACAATGACATCCTTAATAGTGATCTTTCCCTTCATAACATTGTAAGTATTGATGTGCAACAGGACATAGCAGGAAAGAAACAGTATTTTCTATGTGCAGAAGAGTGTGTGGAGCAATGAAGCACGATAATCAAAATAGCAATGAATCTGTCATTAGATAAGGAAAGGAAACATCCCTCATAACAAAGAGAAAATGCAGGAGAAAATATGTACAAAACATTTATTTTGTTCAATATGTAAATCTAGAATATTTTCACTGATATCTCAAGCTTTGTCGTGTGTGTGTGTGTGTGTAATCATATATTTGTGGAACTTTTTTTTCTTAAGATGAAATGCAGTCCTTCAAATATTCAAATTGTTAATTTTCAATGATCAACACACTGATATTTACAAACGATGTAAATATCATCATTTATTATGCATAAATTATTATGCATCTTTTACAACTAGCTTAACACTACATCATTTAAAGGAATAGACCTAAGTAGTATAATGTAGATCTGCATTTAAATCCTATTGTGGATTTCATAAATTATTTGCCAAATAGCTAGTGCAACATTGCTGCTCCCAGAGCAAACTTGAGGATTTGTGGATGGGTTTTAATTTCTTGTGCAAACTGGGGACATCAAATAAGGTTCATAATGTCTAGCTCCTGTTGTTGTTGACTTTCATTTTTGCTTACTGTACAAAGTGAAATTTGTACCTAAGCTAATGTGCATGTACTCATCTGAGATAAAATGTGCTGGAAAGATTGAGGTATTGTTACGCCTACATCTCCCAAAATAATTCTTAGTCTGTCAGTACTTGATGGATTAAAAGGATTTCTAACACAGTGGGTTTTTCTCGCTCTCTCTCTCTTAAACATGAAATTGAAGGCACATAACAGCTTAGCACAAACCCTTTCTTCAAGAAACTGCATAAGCAATTACCGCTGACTTTGTTGACTAAGGCACTCTGGTTTGAAAACAGTTGTGTACATCCAAAACAAAGAGAGGTTATCTGCAAAAGTTTAAGTTTTCACCTACTAATGTGAAACAGTAAGAAATGGATGGCCCTCAAGTAGTACATCAGTGCACTAATTCTAATTACAGGACTTAAGCTTGGACTTGTCATTCTTAACAGCTAATATGCTTTTAGATTCTTAAAGTTCAGCACTGCACATATTTACTTGGAAGTTTTGCAGTATTCGTAGGGGTCTTAACTCCAATGTGCTCAGAATTAAACACTTAAGCTCCTGTCTTCATCATCCTATGGCTTCCATGCATACATTTTGGATCCCATCAAAAAACAGCTATGCCCATTCACTCTCCTAAGGGTGAATAATCTTACACAATCTTATACAATGATTCTTTCAGTAATTCATAAAGTGCACTACCAAGTCTTACATATAAACTATAATCTTCCTCTGTTTTCTTGTCATCATTCTCCTGAATTCCCAGTTCTGTTTGCTTTGCTCCCTGTTGGGTGGAAATGGAACAAATGAAGGACTTACTTGAAAAAAATCCTTTAGGAACAGGTTGACCAAGCCTCAGATATCCACACCTGCTTCCATTGAATGCTCTTATATTTTGCCAACCAAGATGTACTAATATTGGGGGGAAACAATGAAATGAAAAAGTTTGCACTTACTAGGCAATTATTTCCTCTTGTCACATAGAATTGGCCATGAAAGCAATCTTAATTTTTAAAATTCTCTGGAAAAGCAACCACAATCCATTACTAGATAGCTATGAACTTTGCATTTATTGGGCATTGGTAATCTTTCTCTCTTGACATCATTAACAGGTAGCTTGAGAAATAATGCTGTTATATTCTTTGATTTATAAATAGGACTTTATAATGGAAAAGCTGTCACAACCTGAAGTGTAGCTGTCTCAAACACATGGCCCTAATCAACAATGTATTAATTAGCAGTACAGAAACAAAACACCTCGGGGAGGCAGATCTTCCCATCCCCCCACCACACTCCATACTCAGCCCTTCAGGTTTCACTATTTAAATACTGGGAAGCTTACCTGTGCAGCAAACATCCACCTGGATACCAATGGAATACAATACATGGCATACCTTTTGTTCTCATGGATATCTGGGATGCTGCATAAATGATACCATCCAGTAGAAGTTGGTGATAATTATCAAAACCAGCTGGTTCCTACAGAAAGCTGTAAGGGGAAAACATGTACAGAAATAACATGTCAATATTCTTTTTTTATGTGAATGTTTAGATATGTATTTGTCTTCATTAGGTTTAGATCTGCTTGGGAACTCAAACATGTTAGGACTGAAGAGGTCCTAGAAGCCTGGCAGCTTCTTTGCTTCTGCCTAGACATCAGGACACTGAAATAATATCTGTGTATTGATGTTGAAATTCTCTGAAAACATCATCATCCATTTGTCAGGAATTTAACAGCAGGACCAAGGTTCTTAAAAGCATTCATTGCCTGGGAATACGGATCAGTTGTTCCTGGGCACATTTTTGCCTCATTAAAAACTGCAAGTGGTCATAAACAGTAAACACTGACAAGGGAGAATTTCCTAGGGCTCTGTAACTGTGTGTGTGAACAGGAGTGAGCACTTCAGTAATTTAGAATCAGTAGAAAATTCCAACCATGGTCTCTGTAATCAAATAAAACTAGCATTAAAGTCTTTAATCTTTAATTCAGCTTTCTTGGCATAGGTGAAAAAGGAAAGTGGGGCTGAAGGAATGGCATGCTCAACACCAACCCAGCGAGCTTATAAACCTTCAGAGGGCTGAATTCAGCTCACAGCTCCAAGATTGTATCCTGATCATTTAAACTTGCTTGTCCAATGTACCATACAAGCAATGGAAATTGGGACTTCTCCAATCCGTAGATGATCTTAACGGATCAGCAGAGAAGGGGGATTGAGAAATACTCCACATGTACACACACACTCCTCAGGTGATTTCCTTCTGCTGAGGGATGGTTGGGAAAGAGGTATATATTACGTAAGTGTGGAAATGATGGGAATGCTGGGACCAGGGGGAGAGAATGGTCAGGATATAGCATGAGTATGGATGTGAACAGCATATGTACATCTCTGTGAATGGAGGGGTAGTCATATCAGGAATGAGCACACTCATTGCTGGCATGTGGCCCTTGGAAGATTTCTGAAATGGCAATCCAGCTCTTGGGCTGGAAAAAAATCCTGCCCCGGTTACCTGCTCTCAATGTATGATGACTTATCGAATGAAAATTCCAGGTGCTCATCTTGCAAAAGAAGTTCACACTGACACTGTGCACCTGATCATGTACTGTGTGTGTATAGTTTTATCTGCAATTTTAAGATGTTTTGGGATGATCATCTGCGTTACCATCAGTTGTGATGTCACAAAAGTTTGTGGCAATGTTATCAGTACCAGTGAAACCACTCAGCCCTCAGCCATCGGCAGAAACAAATAGTTTAATTGGGGGGTAACATGTAAAAGAAAGATGCAAGGTTAGCTCTAGCTGACTCCAAAAATGACTGTCAAAAAGTTCAGTGGCTGCATGGAGGTGATATCAGTTCTTTCAACAGGATACAGATGTATGCATGAGCCAGAACTCAAAGACATTTTTTCTTTTCTCCTTCCCATTTATATTTGTTAGTTCTCTCAGCATGAGGCCAATTCCTGTAGCATTACCTGTGAATAGGGAAATACAGTTGAAATAGAAGTGCTAAGCTCTACCTTCTTTACTGGCAAGCAGAATGTAACAGAAGCCACCTAATTTTGCTGCATTGCTCTGTCTGTCTGTCTGTCTGTCTGTCTGTCTCTTAAGAAATGTCCATTAATTTATAATCTTTCTCTGGCAGCTGGGTTGTCTTTTATAAAACTGCAAAGATGGAAACAGAGCTTTCAAATGGAGTGGCATTGCAGCTGGAGTGAGAACAAAAGGCTGTAGATCTCATAAACTGGTGACTTCCCTAAAATTGATTGAAGTGTGCATGAAAGAGAGGGAAAGGGAGAGAGAAAAATCACAAGGTGGAAAGTGCTAAGTAAACAAAATTGCTTGTGACTCACACTTTCATTCGTCAGACATTATTCAGATAAATTGTTCTACATATGGAGGGGATCAGGAATTCCTCACTAGGTTCCACTCCCTGCCTCTGATTCTAAGCCACATGATTGATTCTGGCCATGTTTTTGGTTGTAAGAACCAAGATTACAGAGACCGTACCTCATTGATAGAGCACAAGCCTGCAGAAGGTCTCAAGTTTGATCCCCAGCATCTTCAGGTAGGGCTGGAAACACCATTGCCTGAAATTCTGGAGAGTTGCTGCCAGTCAGTGTGGACAATATTGTGCTAGATGGACCAAAGGTCTGATTCATTAAAAGGCATTTTCTATGTTCCTAAGATTGGTCTTGTTTCAGCTATGCCAAAATCAGTATCAAAGCTAAAAGTTCCTTTATGACTCACCCCAGATTTCCTACTCTGATTGGTAGTGGCTCTCCAGAGTATTGGGCAGAAAATTTTTGAATCACTGAACCCCCCCCCTTTTTTTTTTTGAATCAGCCAGTGGATTTAACTGGAGAAGGAAGCATTTTTTCTGAATGCCAAGCATTTGCCCTTCCATTGAGCTATTGTCTGTTTCCCATTGTTAAAAGTATGGCACACAAACTGCAGGTTTTCATAGAACCTTTTACCAGACAAGATACTCAGGGAACAAAAACAGATATGAAAATAGACATGTTGGCAGGGGAAGGGGGGTTCTGAGCCTGATCAAGTTTTCATTACCAGTTATCATCACAGCAGAATTTTACTTTCACTTTGGATAACATACTTATTGCACTGTATAACAGCTGATACTGGTAAGGTCTAGAATGACCAAAGCCCTTCAAGGAAGACAAAGCTGTAAATGGAACAGAATGTGAATATTTTGGAGCTGTGAAAAGTGATCTTTATAGGCTGCCTTTATTTCCAATGTCTCCCTTGGGAATGGAGAGGCAAGGAAACCCAAGCACATGCTTCTCCATGTTTGTGGTAGTAACAATGATTTCAAGAAAGATTGTGAAGGAAGAATTGCACAGCCATGTCTGTTTATAAGAAACACAAATATAAAAATTAGGAAGCCATTCTGGTGGAATTCAGGGGTGCTGTGTGTGAAGGAATTGGGCTTATAGCTAAGTGGGGACAGCACAGCAGGTGAGGAAGGGCCTTGAATTCGAAATGTGCACTCACAGACTAGCTACAGAGCAGCAGATATATGAAATATGATTCTTTGAAAGCAGGAAGTGGAAGGAGCAGGTGAAGAAGGAGCCAGAACCCAAATCATTTTGCAGACTGTTTGGGATCACAGGTAGAGCACACAGGAGTGGTCACTTCTCCAACTGACCAGGAGCAGAAGTGGGAACAAAGATGGAAAGGGAAAAAAGGAGCTTCTTTTCTGAGGGTGACAAATGAAGATGGAGCCAAGATTGTTTCTTGGATCCTGTCCGATTCCAGAAGAAGAGGGTGAAGGAAAAGGAGCAATGAATGAAAGCCATTTTTACAGCTGTCAGGAAGTGGAAGGAATGAGTTTTGCTCACCATGAAGCTTACTTTGGGCTATACCCTTTACCCTAACTAGGATTATTGTGCGAACGAACCTAGGCACCATATACACCATTCTAAGCTCCTTGGAGGAACGAATACAAATATCATATAATTAAGTGAAGGATTGGGCTCTAATTTTTATATGAAAAGGACTGCACAGACAAAGGCAGAAAAACAAAAAACAAAAACAATTCTCCTTTGCCAGCCATACCTTGTTGTGCTATGCTCTTGGAAGCACTTTTCTTTTTTGTCAGCCCAGCTCTGAGTTAATAGCACATTTCTTTTCTCTCAGCCTAGCTCCAATACCAGGAGTGATCTGGTCAGAAGTGAAAATTGCTTGAAACAATGGAGCACAGCCAGGTGAGGCAGGGAATGGTTTTGCTCCCCTCCCCACATAAAAAGTTGCCTCTGCTAGACTTCGTGTATGAATGGGGTGGACCACTTCAATAAACAGTACTTCTCTGCCCTGTCAAATTGAATTTGTCTTTTAATATAGTTTATGCCAGGAATCATAAACTATATTTGGTGATAATATGCAGCTGAATCAACAGGGAAGTATCTCAAAAAAAGCTTTCTTCTGGTTATTTCTGAAAGCAAAAGGATAGTTACAGATTTTAGATTATCCAGCACTTAATGGAAAGAGATTATGCTACCAGAGTGCATATGATGATTTAGTGCTAAATTCTAATAGCTGCATCTAATTTTGTTGGGTGGTGTTTGGTTTTAGTTTTTAAAAAAATAACTATGGGCATTTGGTGAGGTTTTTAAATGCTGTGCACTCTTTCAGTGCCCTTGGTCAAGTAAGTGAGACTTCTTCTACAATGAGCAAGCGCTGGGTGACGTTGAAAAATGATCTGTCACCAGTCTGAACAGGATGGATTTAAGAGAGCTTTATCATGGTAGGCAGAAAAGATTAATGGTAGCCCCAACTTGAGTCAATCAGTGTCAAAACTAACCAAAGCAATTGATTAAATGGAAACATTCAACAGAGTCTGTATCAATAAATAAGGATGCATATTGATGGTGACCTGTACAATCTGGGGCAGAAGACTGGCTAGGCCATCATTCCCTTTCCAGCATACACTGTGCAGAAGTTCACAAGCAACCCATGAAAGGAACTGTTCTCACTTGCTGTTTGTCTTCAGTATCTGATCTTCAGAAGTAAAATGTCCCTGAATGCAGAGAGGATTCATTTAGCTAGTGCAACTGCAAGCTGTTATTATAGCTATCATCCATTAATCCCTTTCTAATACAAAACACAAAGCAAATTATATCTTTTGACACTGTTTAGCATCCATTCCAGTGCCAATTGGGAGCAACCTGATCCATCAGCTAGGAGAAAGCTCTTCTCCTGTTGGCCTTACCTACTTCTGGGGAAGGAATATTGGTTGCCTATAGAACCAGACTTGTTGCTCAGTCCATGTTTATTGCTCAGCCAACAGCTGTCAGGTAATGACCTGCATATGTGAAATAGTCATTACAGAGCAAACACTACTGACAGTGCTTTCACCTCACTTTACTTCAGATTCCCAATTCCTATGCTCAGCTGTGAGCTGCTATGTACCGAGATCTCAAGTACTGCGGGTGCCTGTTTAATTCATCCCTTTGATAGCTGGATCAATACATCTACAGCTATCCTAGTAATGAGAGAGCAAAATACTAGCATTGGATGAGTCTGGAAAGAGGAAAAACAGAGAGTGTGGAACAGTTATATAGGTGTGAGTGGATGATAAGAGTATTGCAGTTGTGGTTGAGAAGGTTGGCTGACAACATGAGAGAGGCTGTATTGATTGTGGAAAGCATTTGGGGGTGAACAGTGAATAACCTATTCCAATTTGTACCACTTTCAACAAGAGTTCAATCCAGTCCCTTAGTGTTGGTGTCACTTGGGGGTTATTTAGACGACAGCATCTAAAACAACATGTGTTTGCCATAGAGCATATTAACTAAATAATGTCAAAAAATGTCACAAGTGAACAGAATGACATTTAAAATAAAACACACAGAAAAAACTAGCAGAATGAGACATAATAGATGGATGGATTTGAGACACTCTTGAATTGCTTTCCCTGTGTTCTAAGGCACACAGCTCCTGGCTGCAGTCCCTGTAAACCAAAGCTTCCAGAAAGATTTTTCAAAAGAAAGTGCAATCTTTTATTATTGTGCATTCTGCAGAAATTGGGATATCTTGAATGCACAGCTTTCCTTTAGAAAGTGCCATTGTTTAGAGAAGAATATATGAGGTTCGTTGCATGGAATCAAGCCCACATTAGGATCTGTCACCAAAGACAGGAGGGAAAAAAGAACAGAGGTACACTATGCTGCTTAAATTCATCATTCCATATCTCAGTTTGCAGAAGTTAGAAGACAGCTTGACCTCTGTGAAGTCTGATCATGCCCCAAAACAGAATAGTTGTTGAAGAATATTCATTAATGGGGGGATGACTAAAGGTCTGATGCAGGTTCTAAAATGAATAAGAGACAGAACGACCTGGATTCTCTGGCTTCAGCACTTCTCTCAAATTGTGGATACTTTCACTTCAGTTTGGCAAATATATGTGCTAATTTCAACTTGTTTGCTATTCCACTCCACCAGACTGGAGATTTCCCAGAACATCTTTATTGTTTATCATCAACCCTTGACTTCTGTCCTTGTCTAACTGCAATTATAAGTCTTCTGGACAGTGACAAGAAATCTTCTGCACAAACCCCATTCACTCCATCGGTACTGACCCCTTAAATGTATCACTGTGCTATAGCACAGTTTTCATAAATCTCACTAGTGCTTGCATAGATAAACATTCTAGTCAAGTATGCCCTATTAGGGTGCCTTACTCTAGAACATAGTTAGTGCTATATGCCAGAAATCTGCAAAGGGAAATACTGATATCTGTTAGTAGTCTTCTTTTACCATAAACACTACTGCATCAGGCTTCTTTAGAGTTCAGTTTGCATGAAAATAGATTTATTAAAGCTTAACACTGGGGAAGCCAAGTTCAAATATAGCACTGTAGCTGATGATTCTGTGGTTGTGTTGTGACATAAACCTAGCTGGTGGGCATATTATATTACTGAGCGAGTAATGAATCATTGGCTTAGCAGATTCAATTCCAGGTGCTTTTCTGCAGTATATTTATTTATTTTTATTGGAAGCATATTGCTCCCTGCCCCTTCAAATGTGTTTGCATCACTCAGAGTGGCTACTAAAATAGAATTAAATCCCATAAAAGTACAACAGCAGTCCAATCTGGGCAAAGGCATGGTTTCCGGGAGTGGCTTCACAATTCTTTTTTAAATTTCCCATTTCCTTTACCCCTCTTCCAAATCCACAGGGGCTACCCATGAAAAAATTGCAGTGATTTTGCAGTCAAACAAAGCATGCAGCACACCTTGTTTCCAAGCAGAATGATGCTTTTAAACATTTTGGAAGCACAAGGCAGTGTGTAGACAAGGCACAAGCTCCCTGTGCACCTTAGAACTGGTGCAATTCTGCCCAATGCTGCAGCAAATTCAACTGCCCTGGTTGCTCCAGCTTTAAAGAAATGCAGTCATGCCTAACCCAGTCCTGCAAAACCAGCCATTAGCGTCCTAGGCAGTCCACATGTTGCTCTCCCCTGCTTTACCAGTTTCACAGATTCTTCTTCCTTGTGCTGATTTTCAGTGGGATCTTACATTTAAAAATATCAGTGAAATGACTATTCTGCATGATGCATTTGCTGACTGCTTCATTATAGCATTTCATTACCTCTGCATGATGAATTCTAGTGCCTTCTCTCTATCACAATGGGAATTTCCTCACCAGCTCCCAAATCCTGCTATTAAGGCCACGAGTCAATCCTACTAAACAAATCTAAGCTATGGAAAACTTCCTACATTCCATGGAGAACTCATATTGTAAGCAACCATGAACTTTACAGGAAGAGTGGGGAGAAAAAGAGAGAATTGCCACAGCTTGTGCGAAGATCAGATTTTCAGCATGCAAACCAGCCAGTATGGGTGCACCCACATGCAGTTGTATGGTAGTGGCAGAGGTTTTGGGCAGGGGATATGCCTTATTGGCCATTATTGTGTCCAAAGTTGGATATTGATTCTCCAAGATAAGAATCAGCACCTATAGCAAAGCATGAATTTTTTAAAAAATTAAACTATTCCTTCCTCGCCAGCCCCCTGCACAACTCTATTGTGTTTCTGGCACTTGAAAAAATGATTAAAATGTACCAACTGTTTATAATTCACAATTTTAGCCAGTAAATGTAGCCCTTTTGTTAGGAAACATATGGTTACTTCTGTCTAATGACCCAATAAGTATGTAGATTAAAATAACATCATGACTGTTCTTTGTTCTGTCACCTGTTTTTCCCCAATAGTTAATACCATGCAGTTTTTTGTCATTAGACCTGGAATTATGACAGGCTGGAAAGAGAATTTTTTAAAGGACTGAATTGCTTTTGTTTTACTGGTTTGTTTTATTTTATTGTATTTATTAACACACACGCACATCAGAGCAAACAGCAGCTCTTGAGGCTCCATCTCTGAGATTTTGAAATAAACTCACAAGGAATGAGTTGTTTTTTGACATCTCAAAGTCGTACTCCTGACACTACAGAAGGAATGAGTTTTCACTCTACCAACTCACCATTTTTCATTTCATATTTTTCAGCCTCAAGTCCAGAATTTTCCACTTATATATATTACATTTTTATTTGCTTGAGTACTGAATTCTCAGCTGATAATTATGCATGACAACTCTATGAATCCAAGGTTATTTACTAGGCTGGCTAGTAAGAAAATGTCTGATAGCAAATATACAACATATCATAACACTCATACTGCATACCGGCTTGTAATTTTAGGAACACAGCATTCTTACCATGAAGAGAACAAAATCTTTTCTATTTTTGAATCTTGACTTAAAATGTCAACATGTAAAGATTTTAACATTCCTAATTAAGACAATGAACGTGAGGTATAAGGGATGAAAGGCAAAAACCTATGCACATTTTTTGAAAATGCAAGTCTAAACTTGCACTGGATTGTGCTCTAAGTATTTCTGAAGCTTTTAAGAAGCTTAGGGCACAGTCCTATGCCCTGTGCCATAGCTAAGTCCTCAGCCCCAGCCTCCTCTCCTCCTGGTCTCCCAGCATGCCCCATATACAGACTCTGCTCCTTGGATTGTTCTTGTACTGGATTGCTCACCTCTGGTTGATCTCAGATCAATGGTCTTTCCTAAGGAAAAGACCTACAAAAATGCAGAATCATTATCCAATGAAGTATATAATGTCTGTTCATTAAGAGCCAAAAGGCATTTTCGAAATGAGGAATCATTAGCAAATGATTTAGCAAATTCTCAAGAACCATCTTCAACTCTTAGTTCTCTTGAAGCATACCATACACCTAACCTATTCCCAAGTCAATGCTTTTCTGGCCCCCACACGCACACGGAGCTCAAAGAATTAACATCAGCCTTGTAATTTGCTGTTCACTTGCAATGAATAGCAATTTCCACAGGAAAGCCAAGTGTCAAACTGCATCTACGCCCACTTCCAGCTTTATCCCCCCACCCCCCGACACACACAAATCTCTCTGTCAGACTTTCTGCAAGAAAGCAAAGCAAAGACCCAGCTTACCAGCATAACACCAGAGCCAGAAAAAAGGGTACAAAGAGTGGACAGGTGGCTAGCTTCCCAAATAATTCTTTGAAAGGGATGATGAAGCAGAAAGTCATCCTTTGTAGGATGTTCACTTGGTACGTTGTTTGCTTTTTATGCTCACTGTAAAATAGAAAGAATCAGATGGATGCACAAGAAAGTACAGACTTAGGGCATAATTCTATACATGTACTGTATAGATTGGGGGGGGGCGGGGGGGGAAATCTTCCCATTCCCAACTTCCCTGACCAGCCATGTTTCCTGGGAGATGCTGGGAACTCTTGGGCCTTTTCCTGGCAAAACATACATAGGATTGTTTCTTTCTGCATAGCAGGCTCTCTTTGTGCATAGCAGGAAATAAGTTAACTCCATACCAGTTGCAGTTTGGGAAGAGTGTACATCCTGTAGAGCAGCATCAGTTATTTTGGAGTCGCTTGGAAACAGCTTGGTTTTTAGATCTGTTTGTTCTGCCAATTAAAAGAAAAACAGGGTTGTTATGACTTTTATTAATGAATGGAGTCAATTAAACTGATTAATGATGCTTAGATCCTATATTCAATATTAAATTTCTTCCTGGATTAAACATCAAGTACTCATAAGCTCAGAAAAAGTACAATTATGCTTTTCATTGGGAGCATCTTGGAGGGGAAGGAAGCAGTCCGCAGAGACATCAGGATGGTCCATATCCTGGCCTCACCTTCCTGCTGTCTCTCTACTCAGTTTTATCACTATCTGAGGTCATTTGGAAAGCACAAATTTGGAAAGCACAAGCAGGCATGGAAGGTGAGGCAGAGTCCTGCTTCCCAGCTCTTCAGAAAGAGTCTGTTTCCAACCTTAGAGCTACAACTCGAACTTTTATTTATTATATTTCTGTAAGTCAAACTTCTCTGGGTACTTTAGAAAAATGAAAATCATAAAATACAATAAGATAAAACACAATAGAAAACCTTTAAAGTTTTAAAATGGAGTGGCATACAGGTAAAAAAGACCTCTACCAGCAGTGTAAAGATCTGCAAATGTGGCAAAAACAAAGTGGAAGGACTAAAAAGTCTGCTAAATTTTTTAAAGAAAGTTTTACCTGCCACCAGAAGTGTCCACAATGTAGGCACCAGGTGAGCTTCTCCAGAGAGAGCATTTCAGACTGAAGATGCCACTTCTGAGAAGTTACTCTGCTTAGTAGCCATCATCTCACCTCATTTGTTGGGGGACCTAATAGAGGGCCCTTGAGGATAAACTTAGGTTCAGGCAGGTTTATATGAGAGGAGATGATCCTTCAGGCAATCCCTGAGGCACACAAGGAATGAACAATATATAGAGAATGCATGATTAAAAATGGTGGGGGAATGGGTTATTTGTTTTTGAAAGTCTAGTTGAAGATACAGTCAAGAGTGGCATTTTACATCCTCTTATGCTTCTGCTCACAAAGTGGTTGATTAAAATGGCTGCTGTGAGGGGAGGAGAGGCCCAAAGCTGGCTTGCTGAAGCAGGAGGGGATGAAGAACATGATGGTGCCAGTTCAGCTTACTGGCTTCTTCCTTTCCTCTCCTGTTGGACAGTGATATCTGTAGAGCTGCCTCTGATGTAAACACAGCCATTTCAGCCAGGGAAAATTAAAGAGCATGTGATAGTCAAGTCTGTGATTTTGCCACACAGAGCACAGTTTTGAGCTTCCAAGAAGTGTTATGGATCCCACTTTGCTTCAGGGGCTCATGACTTGAAAGAGCCGCTTTTGCTTCTTAGTCTGGTCATCCCTGCTTGTTTGGGCACCGACCATAGACAGCTACTGGGGAAATTGCATCTTCCGATAAGGGAATAAATATAAAGACGGCTGAGCTGCAGGGTGTTGCATAAAGGGAGTGGAAGCAGTGACACTTCTCCTCAGGCATGAATGTGTTCTTTTGCTGCCCGCCCACTGACTGCACACATCTGTGAGCTAAAAATGCACCCAGCCTTAATGTACCCTACAGAGACTGACATTTCCCAGTCTCTGCAGAGGGTGCGGCTATCCTCACTGAAGGATCCATTTTCTACCTCTGCCCACAAATTTCTTCCTTAATCATCAAACGGAAGCAGCAAAAATCTATTAAATGCGTTTTATGTAGCGGCTCTGAGTTTCTGTTGGAAAAACATGATTTCTCCTGTCTGACCTATTTTAGAGCTCAGACTCCAGAATGAGATTTTTTTTCTAATCAATAAAACATTTTAATAAATAAAACACTGCATCTAATCTGCCACATTTCAGTCTTATTTGGGCCTCTTGGAAATTATTATATGCTTTAGCACAACCACGGTATTGCGAGGCTTGAACCTAAGCACTGATTCACACATTAATTTTTCCCTGCAAGGAGATAGCCTCCCACACAAGGGAAAAACAAAATCAATATACACCCATGCTCACTGATATGAGTGACAATCCATTGCTCTCTACATGGCTGTGATTAAAGAAGGCTATTAAAAAAATAAAGTTGTGCATGAAGCAGCCTTATATCTAGTGCCACAGGGAACAGAAGAAGCCTTGGAAACCACAGTTCCTGCCCTTGGGACATGTCCCCCGGAGCAGGATCTATTTTAATGAAAGCTAATTAGCAGTCCAGTGATATTTCTGGTATAGTCCAGGAGGTCACATGAAGCAGTCAGAGGCTTCACAGCAAGGGGAATAGAGTACTCCTATCTTTGCTAGAACAGGCAAGGAAACTGTGCTGGACAATGGGGGCAGAGGTCTTCATTGTGTGGGGAAACTACAGCTGGATACAAACTCCCAAGGAAAAGTTAAATGCACTTTCTGGCTGCTGCTGATTGTGAAGAGTGATAAAACTTGGTAGCCGCATGAATGTACACTGCAGAAGCTATTATAACTATTGATGCAGGATCAATGAAAGCCTTCCAAGAAAAAACTGCACTCTGATCTTCGGAAATCAAGTTAATAAATTAAGGCAGTGGCAGCCCCAGACAGCAGATGTAAATGAAAAATGTCTGAAAGCCACAGAACACTCTGTGAGGAACTGAGACTATTGCTTCTTTGGCATTCTGGAAAGTCCTAACAATGGTCATCATATCATTACTGCATTGTTAAATGGATTTCCCATAAAGAGATGTGCTTGGGGCCAAGACACAGTACAGCAAGTTAAGAAAGGGTATATAATTTTGCATGCAAATTCTGCAGGATCAGATGAACTTTCACTTTATTCATAAACACAAGTACAGCACAGCTAAGCTGGGCATGCCCAAAGACTGACAGGGCCAGCTCTTAGGTAGGGCAAGGCAGATACTGCAGGTGGCAGATGCTGGGAGATGACATCAGAGTGTTGGATAAGACAGCTGCGGGCCGCAAGGTCTGCTCTGTGGCCTTTTTGCTACTTCGATGCCTACAGACGTGGTGGAAGGTGTTGCCCCATTGCTAATGACAAAGAAAGGTTCAACAGCTACTCCAGTCATACATGGAACTGTAGGGCAGCCATCTTGGTCTTCTTCTCAAGCAGCAAAATGGCATGCATTGAACTGTGGCTATGGGCACAAGCCCTGAGGCAGGATAAAGTCTTTCAGTCAGAGCAGCTGAAGCTTCTCTCCAGTCTGGAGTCTAAACAGAATTGCCTTTTAGCTAGAGAACATGCTGTCTGCAGATCTGATTTTCTCCAAGCCTACAGATACCCTCAGTGGCTACCTTGCTACCAAAATGATCCCAGAGAGGTTGGAGTCATAGAATGTTTTCTCTCAGGTACTTTTCTGAGGACTCATATACCATTTATTTATTTAAAATATTTCTACCCCGTCCTATATAAAATCGTCCCAGGTTGGCTTACAATAATTAGAACAATAAATAAACAGAACAATAAGAAAACAACATACATAATACCAACAAAAACAAATACCATACTGACAGGAATCTTTTGGTCCTCTTTGTCCTTGGTCCTCTTCCAATCAGCTTGGCCACCGTCCTTTCACCCTGGCCCAGGCAACAATTGACATTGCTAATTAGGCACTCTACTAATTGGCACTCTGCTTGGCAAGCAAGGAGGAGGGCAACTAAAATAAGGATGGTAGTGGTTGGAAAGTACTTTCACTGAGGGATGGGCTTGACTCAGAATATCTAACCCAAGGACCCGCCAAAGCCTGAAACTGGCATTGCATCCCTTAAATGCGTATTCTCAGTCCCCATTTACCACCCAAGATCCTTTAAGTTGTGAGGGTGATGGTCTCACTGCAGTTCACACCAGGCCAGGGTGAGACAGAATTGGCCATGGATGGCACATTTCTTCTGAAGCCAGTTTTTAATCCTCTCACCCACGATATTTTCAGAAGCCCATGCTTATATGAAATGACAACTGGCCAAGGAGAGCAATTTTATTCACAGGAATGGTCTGAATAGTAGCCCTTTGTGAATCACTAGCCTGTCTCCCTGATTTTATTTAGAATTTATTTTCTTGAGAACAGTGCACCCCCTGCTTTTAACCAAAGGGCCAAATCCATTGTTTAAGCCACCTGCTGGCAACCCTTTCAGCAAAACATCACTACAAAGTGGAAAGTGCCTCCTCTGGAACCAGAAATACTAATTACTATGGCACCTTGTTATCACGGGTGGACCATTCAGCATATATTATTTTGTGAGAATTCATCTGCAGCACTTGTGCCAAGCTAAAGCCCTTCAAGCATCAGCCTGTAATTAAAAATGAGAGTATGGATATGGTTCTTAAATCCTGATTAGAAGTTGCTTAAAATAATTACAAAAGTAATTCAGCCAATTTTAATCATTCACACATTGCTTGGGAGCAGCTAATCCTGATTTGTGATGTGACATATCCACAAAATATTTTTTGATCCTGCTAATGAAAAGTTTAGAAAGTTTGCAGCTCTGATGAAAACAAGAAAGTGCATCCAGAATGTCTAGAAAGGCAATTTCATTTAGCAAAGGTCTATGAAAGCCTTATAGAATTTAATGGAAGTTTGTCAGTGTCCATCAGCTACATAGTAGCATTTCTGGAAAAGATACAGAACCAATTGCTGCATGCCATTTCAAAACTTTGTTCAGAAACTCTATTGATGTACAGGTTTTTGGTCTTCTTTGCATAACTTACTATTAATCTACCATTATTGCCTGCTGTGTTTTTTAAAAAATCCAAAGTCTTATATCCTATCAGCTATACCCTTTATTAATTATGCCTGACAACTTCAGTCTGATCTAAAACAAATCCAAAACAGTTTTGAGAACAATTGGTGCTAGTTCAAAATGCTGCATCCAAGTTGTGACTGGACTCAGTTTTTTAGGGTATGCAACTGTGATGTTGTATCAGCTTCACTGGTTTCCAACACATTTCTGGGACCAACTCCAACTGCTGGCTGAAGCCTCATCTTAAAAGATGCCTCCTGCTGCAAGAAACTGCCCAACTGTTCAGATAAACAGAGGATGTTCTGCCTCAGAGGTGAGGCTGGTTGCAATGTGCAGAAGCATAAACAGTAAAAGGTAGGCTGAGTGATTCCCTTCCTAGGAGATCAGTCCATCTTCCTCTTCTATGGTGTTTAAGCTGCTATTTCAGTGGGCTTTTGGCTTGGCTATTTGATTGCACTTTTATTCTACAGTATGGTTTTGTTTCAATCTGCCAAGTTATCTTGTATTATCACTTGATTTAAAGATATTTTAAAAACTAGTTTATCATTAATATTCTAATTTATAGTCTACTCAATAAGGTTATATATTACCTCTGGCAATCTGAAGATAAAACAGAAAGGTGGCTATAAGGTGCGTTTTGTTGCTGTTGTTTTTTTAAGCAACTTCTTTGGCAGAAACTGAGTCCAGACTACATGTTTCCCACCGTTACTTCCCTTTTGGTCAGACTGGATTAGATTTATTGTAGAGTGTATGAGTGTCAGATATTCTCTGTTAAGAAAAGATAAAATGCCTTTAAACACTATTCTGGGCCATGGAATTGTCTGTTTATAATAAACAAGCAAAGATTAGAAATGGAACAGAGGCACAAAGCTTTCATTAATTTCATCTAAATCTGCTTCTTTGATTTTGTCTCCCCTACAGAGGAAAAATCTGCTCTAATATTATTGCTGTGGGGATGTGGATCTAATAGACCAATAAGCCGATTCATAGAAAATTGGAAAAAATCAAGTCTGCACAAAATGTACAGAACTGTTCTGCCTAGCAGCTATGTACGGTAGTGACTTCATCAGTGTTATGTCACTGGTGTTCTCTGTTCTGTTTCTCCTATGAAATTGACGAAAAAAAGAAGGTAGATTTGTTTGCACCTAAGAGAGCTTCAATATATGATCGTACCCTTATCTGTTTTGCCAGGACAAGCTATTCCTGAGGCCACCCACATATTACTCATGCAAGTCATGGTCACTGGTATCATGTGGCTTGGTGCCCACCACATTTCCCTGCCTCCTGATTTTTTAGATTTCAGGAGGCTGGTGTGATGCAAATTAAAGGAACTAGCTGCCAGTAGCATCTTACTTCCACCTGGGACCCAGCCCCAGTTCTAGAAAATAAAATGGCAATTGTCCACAAAGTAGCACTTCATTTTAAAGCACATGCCACAGTCTAGAGAAAAGAGAGGGCACCTGGAGTCCTGGGTACCCTGGAGAGGAGATAAAAAGTGTTCTTGGTGGCTAAAAGTAGTGGGGAACAGTGTATTTTGGCTGTTCTCTGTGTGTATGCTGCACATGTGTGTGGTTGGTTTATTAAATTGTATTGGGGTGAATGGGCATTTTGCCTACATATGAGTGTTTCTCTGACTATCGTGACTTTGCCTTCCATGAATTCATGCACCATTTTTGCCTTATACTAAGAGAAATTACCTGCTGAGTAATTCATACTTGTGGTAGTCAATAAATCAGCAAGTTGTTCATCTTTCAGCCTCACCAGTTTCAGTTCTGCAAAATAGGTGCTTTCTATGAGTTGCTGCCCCTTCCAGGGAAGTCATTTTGTGACAGCACCCACAACACTTTCTCAAAATGCCACATGTGTCCCCCAGTCCCCCAGTGACTGGGCAGTCCTAGAACCATCTCTCTAGGAATTCTGGCAGAAATCTTGCACATCACATGGGACCTTTCAAATGGAGGTGGCAAGAACTGATCCTGGGACCTTCCTCAGGTACCACATTTGCCCTTCAGTTATGGCCACTGACATGGAGAATAGCCCAGAATGCTGCATAGTGGCTAACAGAGCTGCTGTGGGTCCCACTACAATGGGCCTCTTCTTACAATATAAATAGCAGAGGCCCAAGTTAAATCAGCATGCTATACTCACAGTAAGGAACTGTTCCCTGGATATTTTGTCAATTGTATGGGCATGGATTGTGCTAGCTACTCTGACCCATTCTCTGTGAAGGATTTTGCTCCTGAGACCGAATTGAAATCATTGTTCTCCAATTTGGTGCCTTCCAGATGTTTTTTGGACTATAGCTTCCAGCATTTCTGTCACCATATTCACATGGAGGGCAATGTTCTAAAAATTCCCTCTATCCATGATCCAAAATCCTGATGTTTCCAGTGTTCCAAGCCACAGAAATAGCCTAGTGGGGGCTCTCCTTTCTCAGAACGTCATCCTTCCCATTTAGAGGTCAGGAAAAGGGCATGGCTTTTATGTTTAACCTTCACAAATAAGGAACACATGGTTATGACTATTGTAGTGAAATATTTGGCTATTTTTTTAAAAAAAATAGCATGCACCATTCTGAATGGTCAGGGGAGATGAGCTACTGCATGCTCAAGTTTGTGTTATTTTGTGTCTTTTAAGGAATTCCCAGATAGATACTCAAGATGCTTTTTCTTTCATGGCAAACCTTTCATTGGAAAGTCAAAGCATTTCCATCCAGTCTGTAATTAACTGTCTTTCATTTGTGATTTGCTACAGAAATGAGCTTTGAATGAGTTAAGCTAAAGGCAGATAAATGCAAAATACTCTCATCTACTCTTGGTAGAATATATCTGTTTAATGAGTTTGAAACCTCTGCGTGGAGACACATTTTATTTAGTGCTAAAGATGAGGTTTTCTACTGAATACATTTTATCTTAAAGTTAAAGCTACCATATTGATTACCAAGAGCAGAAATTACTCAGTGTGGCATTTCTCTGCTTTGGGGTATTTAAATTGTCACAACCTTTACACTTAATGGAGCTTGTTGCCAGTCAGTTTCACTCTGTGTTTTTTGAAATTCTGTACTAATTATACCAGTATGCACTACAGTTAAATACTTCCAGGTGATACATGATATTAATTGAAAAGTATTATCTCAGACTGGAACATGCTGTTGCTCTTTATTAAAATGTGCATGCATGCATGTGTGTCCCTCCAGGACACAATTTGTAATTCATACAAAATGGTGACTCTCTAAGAAATGTGCTTTTTAGAAGTTGAGGGGGGGATGATTGGATATTCATAAAAGAATGATCAGATTTAGCGTTGGGCTTGTCAAGACGGCAGTTTATCCACATGGTTAATTTTATGCTGAAGCTTAAACCAGAGGTAAGGAAAGAACTATGTGAAAGGAGGCTGCAGAGTGTAGGGATTAATTTTGTTTTGAGGAAGGTATGTTTTGAGGGGAGGAAGCCAGATGCATGAAGATATACCCAGAAACAAATCTAGTTCCTGGAATATTCTTTCACAGCAGCTTTTCTGGACAGTGGCACTTGTCTATGGACAGCTGCTTGGGTTTAGCATGGTGGCCTTCCATATTATGCTAATCAAAAATGATAGGAACTGCAGTCCAACCCATCTGAGGGACACCATGTACTTTGAAGGCTGACATAACTTTTTTTTGGCAGGTGTCAAGAGCAGTGAATTAATCTGATAAAGCTTCTCCAAAATCCTCTTCAGGAAGAGTCTTTAAAATGGATACAACAGACTAAGACATGTCAGGTGAAACAATCAAACTAGTAACTCTCACATGATGGCTAAGCCGCCCCACACACTCTGACATTTTCAAAGCCCTACTGGCTTCTGGGACATGGCAGAAGTGGGAATGGGCTGCCATTTCTGTTTGCTTGAGTCTCTTTACCATTTCACTTCCAGAGCAAGCAGTTATCATTGTGAATAGTGGGAGGGGGATTCTTTAGATCAGATCTAGGTCTGGTCTAAATGTTTTACTGTGGGGGGGGGGGGGCTTGGAGACAGCATGGTTGGGGACTGAGTCAGCATTGACTCTTTTAGAGACCGTGCTTCCCTTGTTCTGCTAACACCACATCTCTTAACCTCAGCTTTCTTCTCTCTAAAGCCAGGGTCTAGATCAGGGGTTTCAAACTCGCAGCCCGCGGGGCAATTGCCGGGATGGGTGGGGCATGGGGGAGGGGCCCTGCGGCCTTCAAAGCACCGGCGGCACCTGGGCCAGCCTCTGGATGAGCGGCCCACCACCACCGCGGTGGTGGAATACTTAATGCGGCCCAGCCTCACCCAGACTCTACTTCCAGTGGCCCCCAGGTAAGGTGAGTTTGAGACCCCTGGTCTAGATCTTTCTGAAAGGACTGGGGTCAGGGTGGGGAATCCAGTTTCAGTTCAGCTTCTCCAAGACGAAAGCTCTCTCATTCACCTTGGAGCTCACTTCCAATTTATCCAAGGGCCACTGGGATGTTGCCCTGAGGACAGCAGGACATTTCCATGACATGCAACATCCATGGCTCTTTATCGATGCTTGCCTTAACGTTTTAATGTTTGCATTACCATGTCTACCTAAGGGAACTCTACTTCCAGCTGCTGCTTTTAAGAGGTCAGTATCCATGGCCCATGTAGCCTTTTCCTAAGCAACTGTGCTACTATCGTGTTTTTAAATGCTCTCCAGAGCTGCAATTATACTATGACAGAGATACTTGCATTATAAGTATGTCTCCCAAGTTCATTTCACCCAAAGCATTTTTTAAAGATTACTTTATATTTTAGGGCAAGAGAGAAGATCATGAGATATGAATAGAAACATAATGCTTCATAATTAAAAATGCTTTAGTGCTACAGTCTCTTGTGAAATTATATGCTCTGCTAGAGCAAAGAAACATGTCTTTAAAAACATCATTAATGAAAAGTGGAATATGCCAGTCTCTGCCTAAAGTTAGCTTTCAGCATATTCTCATATGTTTCTGGAAATTAATGAAATGTTCGTTTCAGAATGGAGAAGGGAAGCATATTGCTGGATTATTTTAATCTCAGCAGGACTCATAAGCTAGATTTCATTTTACAAAATAAACGTGGAAACTAACAGAGCTTGTTTGTCAAGTTAATGGCCAGTTTATATTGTGACCTAAGTTGTTGGATCTATCATGCTGGGTGAAAGAAAATTCAAATGTTCTTGTCAGCAATGCTACAACACTTAAAATGAAGCAATGCTTATGGATATATATTGATACATGAATATCTCCAGCCTATGAAATGCATCTGTAAAAAAAAATACATGAATTGCATGAGTGGTACTGTGACATACTTACAGATGCATATCACAGTGGTGTATACATCAGTGAAATGTATGAGTTCAGCTTTAGCATGACTATACACACAAAACACAGCATGGCCAATTCCTGGTAAGGGATTTCTTCATGTTCTAAAGGACGAATTTTCACTGCCTGCATAATTGGAAATCTGAAAAACATCAAGTAGTCTGTTTCTACTAATTGCAACCTGATACACATTTTTTGGAAGCCAGTGCCATCAAACCCAATGGGATTTACTTCTAAGTAATTGTGCATAGTCTGTGCTGTCAAATGTAATTTGCAAAGAAGCTGTTAAATGCCAATCTAAATAAAACACTGTTACAGCGATTCAGATATTACTAGAAATGCAGGGGCTGCAGAACTTTTCACTGACTATTGTGCTTTTTAAACCTGCGCTTAAAGAAGCCACTACTAACAGCCACATCCTAGGAAAAATGTTGAACACCTGGCTGTTCCCTGATTTACATCACCTACTGAATTCCATGGGGCATTGCTGTTGTTGTTAACTTCTACTGGTTTCTCACTTATTGTGCAATCCAATGCATGTTCAGACATTGGACATGCATTAGAGTCTGCTTTTATTCAAAGCATATGTTGGATTGTACTTTTACTCTTCCTCTTTAGAAATCTTAAACAGGTTCATTGTAACTTCTTCATATTTTGATGCAAACAAATAACTTTTCAAGTTACCTGGAATGCAGGAATACATTCTTCCTACCATAGGAAAACATGGCTAAGATGCTCTCCAAAGCACAAACTAGAATGGGATTGTTGCTGACTGATGACCTCTCATAATTCTGATCAGCATTTTTGCAGCATTTTCATGTCTAGCAGCATCTCACCCAGTGTAAAAACATTTTATTAAAGTTAGCATTCCTTAAGAGGAATACACACACTGATTCTTTCCCCCACCACATATTTTGAAATAGCTTATCCTCTTAAGAACCAGATAGCCTTTTCAGTAAGTTATCTGCGCTGTATCAAATAGCTGCCTATTTCTCTGAGCTCTAAAGATCCAGGAGGAACTTCAGCTTTCATGTACTGACTTCAGGGTTGGGTAATTTGTGGTCCTCCAGATGTTTGGCTTACAACTGCCATCCTTCCTAACTATTGGATATGCTGGCAAAACATCTGAAGTGTCAAAATGTGTCTGTCCCTGACACAAGGGATTGATATGCACTTTGAACATGATACCTTTTTTTCATTAATTGTACCTTTAAGTTTATAAAACTTGTTACTTAAGGTATCAATTATGTTTTTAATACAGCCCATAAGCAATATTGTCTTGGTGGATTAAAGAAAAGTCTAACAGTAACACGAGACATAATGTGTTCTTTAGAGAATTATTGTAAGAAATTGTGTCTAATGTTGCTTAGTAATCCTACAAGCGATATACCTAAAGCACTAATTGCTGCTGCTGCTTCATCTTTCTTACTACTACTACTACTACTACTACTATTATTATTATTATTATTATTATTATTATTATTATTATTATTATTATTCCTCCCAATAGCCAAAGCTCTCTGGGAGGTTCCCAACAGCAGATTAAAAGGAAAATCTCCCTCCCTCCTTCTCTCTCTCTCTGTGTGACACACACACACACACACACACACACACACCTGTCTTTTTGCTTGGATTCATGAGAGTTAGTGTGTTCTAGTGGTTAGGGTGTTGGACTGGTTCTTGGATGACATTCAGCTAGGAATTTTACTGGATAACTTTGGGTCAATCACTGTCTTTAAGCTTAACCTACCTTACAGAACTGATCATTTCATTTCTATACTGCCCTGTAGCCAAATCTCTTTGGGTGGTTTACAACAAAGTAAAACAATAAGAAACAATAGAATGTTGAGTTTCTTGCTGTTACATCAAAGACAGAATGAGAGATAATGGTTGGGCACAATATCTATGGATTTACAGAATACACCAGAAAAACTGCCATCAGATTAATTTTTAAATCCAACACAGTCATTCTATTTATTTATTTAGAAAATTTTTAGGCTGCCCCATTCGCCGAAGCCTCGTCATAAAATAAATGTCTCATTTACACAACCAAACTGAGGATTAGTATAGAACATGGAAAGCCTTCACCACTGTTTGGTGTAGAATTGAAATCTAAAGCATGGTGAGGCTTGAGGGGGAAAAACAACAACATTTCTGTGTTTAGTTGTGAATTGTTCAAAAAGTTCCTACAACAAAAAAGTACAGAAAAACAGAGTGGAATTATATTGATAAATCTATTCCACTCTTTTTCAAAGACACTTGAAAGGCACTTGTTGTGAAGATGAAAGGCAGAGGAAGAATACCAGATATGTCTAGATAATCATGGAGGAGAGACAGGTATAAATTTAACAATCTAATGACTACTTAAATAGCTTATCAGCAAAACTGCCAAATTTAACATCAGTTGGGATGAAAGATTTAGTACCTGAAATATGGGGTGACACGAGGCTTTCTCAAGTTATATTGCTCAAATAAGAAGGAAGGAAGGAAGGAAGGAAGGAAGGAAGGAAGGAAGGAAGGAAGGAAGATTCAGCTGTTAGCTACAGACCCTGTGGGTCCAGATCTAATGCATTTCTCTAATTACTTGAAACTTGATTCTTCTATAAGCAGGTCTGGGATTTCCTCCTTAATGTTTCAAACCTCTGGTATGAATTACAATCAATACTCAGTTACAATTGTGCTAAACGGAGTGTTGATAGAATCACTGAATAGGAATCAGCCCTGAGCTTGATGCAGGATAGCATACCCAACAGATGGCTGTCCAGCCTTTCCTTGAAGACCTCCAGTGAGGGAGCACTTATCGCCTTCTGGGTAATTGCTTTCATTGTCAAGCTATTCTTACCATCACAGCATTTTCCCTAACATTCAACTGGAATCTCCCTCCAGTAATTTAAACCTGTTAGATTTAGTCCTGCCTCAGAGGCAGCACTCTGAGTTCTTTTATCAGAAAAGTGATCCCATGCCCAGGCTCCTCTTTTCTGTACTAAACACACTCAGTTTTTCAGTCTTTCCATGCTACTGACCATCTTCATGGTTTTCCCCTGGAACCATTCCAATCCATCCATATACTTCTTTAAGTTCTGATGGAATAATCAGAATACATCAGTTCCAGTGAAAACATTGAGGAAAGTGAGAACTGGCAGAAAATGCTTCCATGCATACAGTGCTATAAAAAGAATATTTCAAAGCCACGTTATGTCCACTCTACATTTTCTAATACTTGGGAACTTGTCTGTGGCCCCATTTTCATGAGATTTTTCATAAATCTCCACTTATACAACCCTGATTTTACAAATTAACTGAGTGTGATTTATTTATTTTCTCACATGTTATCCTTTTAGACAAACAATGCAGTATACTGACTCAGTTCATATTAGAAAACTTTCATTTTTCAGACTGTTGGTGCTATGATCCCTGAAGATCATAGATACATTTATTTTTTCAGGATATTACAAAAGGAATTTCTAATAGGAAGTCATCCTGATGAAGCTTTAATTTGCTCTGCTATGTGAAGTCATTGCCAATATTTCAGAAAGGATTCTGGGCTGCTATTCTGCCTTACCACTGTGCTGCCTTCATGACAGATGGTGTTCAGTAATGCAAAGGACATTGGAGAAAGTAATTGTAGACATGTGATTCTGTTGTCTTTAATGCTGCAGTCCAGGGTAGCATATATGCAAGAAGCTTAAGCTTCCATGAAATGGTCTGTGCCTCTCCCACTACTCAGTGGGTGAATTATTACAACATCTAATAGCATCAATGGGTGTTGACTAAACAGTTATTTGACCATGCAGCAAAGGGCTAAGCCAAAAACAGCTCCTCAGTTCAGGATCATTGCATGCCCAGAATCTGTGATACCAAAATGAAGCAAGTCTGATACAGCCATTTGAATACAGATTTCAGTTCCCATATGGCAACTTATTAATATCCATTTGTCATAGGTTTTAAAGGTTTCAACCCAGCACATTCTTAACAAATGAGAAATGTCACCAATGATTTTGACAGAACAAACAAAGAATAAGAACTAGAACATTCTTACCAAAACAATCCAGAAAAACATGTAAAGCTGGTACATTATAGGTATGCAGTTTTCTGTTGTCTTTTCCAGGATTCTGTTAAGGACTTGGGCCATAGGCCATCATCCTAAGAGGATCTTGATCTCTCATGCTCAGAAGAGGATCTTGAGTTAATGGTTGAATTGCAGAAAGGCAACACAGGGCTTCCACTTCCTCAGAGTCCAGTTCTCAGGAAAAATTAAGGTGCCCTGCGTATTTGCATCGTGAAGAGACCACATTGCCATCTTTCAGACTCTGTGAACTCTAGCCATTCAGAAAGAAACGTGCCATAGCAGCCCCACCTAAAGCTGCTAAAACAGACCCTTTAAAGAGAAAAGGCCTGACTCAGTGTGGAGGCAGGGCTAAGCTGTCTAAGGGAAGCCAAACCCTATTTAAGACCAGCTTAGAATCTGCTGATTGTTGGTACAACTTATAAACCAGTTTGTCTGGTGATCAGTCTCAGCACCTTTTGGCATTCTTTGTGGTTCTTTCCAATTAATGTTTCCTCTTGGGAAACTTGAACTGCCCCAAAACCTGGGAAAGGCTCCATCCATAGAGCTTCTGCCCTACCTGTGCCAGTGAGGCTAAGATCTCTCCAAGACAGAGACAGATCATAACAAGCACAGCCCTGAGGACTACACTTGACACTGTAGTGTAAGCCAGTGAGTTGCATCTAAATTGTGTATTTTGATATCTGTAGCTGATATAATGCATGCTACATTTATTTTCCATGGGCATGGTGGGTGCTAGGTTATCTAATAGCATGTTTATATAATAGTCTTATAGTGAATGATTATCTGTAATCTGAAAATGTGTGAAATAGTTCTTTAAATACTTGAGGCAGAGATGCAGAAATCACACAAGTCTTACACAAAGTCACAATAAATATTCTATTGTCAATATACGGTCTACATAAAGCAGAGATCCTTACTCAAAGAACATGACAGATTGAATCTATATAACATACTCTGGAGTCCTTCAACATGTTCTTTCTCATCTATGTACCCTAAATTCAGATTGCTGTTAAACTTACAGTGGAATAGCCCAATGGATACTGTCGCCTCCTAACTTTGGAGCAGTCAGTACAAGTCTGTTATTGGACAATGAGAGTGGAGAAGAGAGATTTGGCTTGTGTGTAAAGGTACCACTGTATGCCACCTTCCAACCACTAGGCACTCAACTTGCCTCAAGTCTCAGTCAGCACTCACTTTTCCAGTAGCTTGGCTAAGAGGCCCTAAGCAAGGATGCAAAGTGAGATACTGCCTATTCTTCAGAATGCACTTGACTCAAACCCCATTAGTTATACTTTAATCAAATTACTGGACAGTAACAAAATACAAAACAAAATAGTTGTCAAATGAAATAAAGAGGAAACATTCTTTCTTAACTTGTCTTAACTGAAAATTAAAATAAGACCTAGCTTTTCTTATGTGTTGCAGATTATCCCTCCCACCACACTTCTGGCAACAGTAGATGAATCTAAGACCTATGGCTTGTATTAGGGTTTTGAGGGTAATTTGTGGCTTAATGTGAGGCCCAAACTTGGAAGGCTAGTTTCTCCATGGGTTGCTGGAATGCCCGGACACCCAGGCAGCTGGAAAGAGCAGAAAGCCACCTTCCTGATCTCATTTGTGCTGCCTCCATTCCTCCTCATCCTTTCTCAGCCCTAGGGGAAGGTTGGTAGGAATCATGAAGAATACATTCACTTTTTTGACTCGAACACAATGGAGTGAGTTCCCATTGCTCCATCCCAGCTCCTGGCTGGCTCCCTCGGCTAGGAAACAGAGATGAGCACTGCCCCCTAGAGTGCTGATCTGACTATATGAAGATTATCACTAAAGGCACATGGCATTATCTTACTGGGCAAGTTTGCATGTCATGCTCTGCCATGGTGGGTGAGTGGCTTGTGTGTTACTCCCACTTGTTGGCTTGCCATGACTTATTTCTCCATCTGTTGTTCCCATTCCTCCAGCTTACTGCCAGCAAGTATCCCAAGGGACTTTGTGGCAGAGATCCTAATTTCCTTGTTCTTGTCAATATCCTCCACTTCAATGCTTCCTTTGGATTAAAATATGCTTTCAGTTATAGTAGTGTAAGTACATCCATCCCAAAGTGCTGCATCCTTTTCAGTGCCCTCCAATTGGCACATAAGGGCAGTAAGCTTCAAGCTTGAAAAGGGTGAAAATGGTGCTGATTTCAAGATAGAGCAATATAGCAGATGTGGAAATTGCTCAAAATTCATGGAAAGACAGAAAGAAGTATGTGAATGCCTTTGTGTGAGTGTTTTTATGTCAGTACAAGACATTATGTAGCAATTTAATTTTTCTCTTTACCAAATTTTTCTCTTTACCAATAAGGCAAAAGCAGCAATGTAGCAGTGGGAAAATATGGGAGGGTTATGAGTGTAAGACAATATTGTTGAGATCCCCATAAAATTTATGAATGAGGCTGGGTGATAGTCCAATAAAAAGCTTCCTCTGAAAGCATCTTAGGTTAAGGGCCAAGACTAGCTTTGCATCCCAGGTTTGTCATTACTTTCATAATACACAGTAACTGAGAAACAGGGCAGTAGAATGCTTGGTTTATTTATTCTTTGCCTCTTCCACTGAGCATGCCTTGCAGAGCTTACTGGAATCAGCACTATTTCCATTCAGTCTCCCAGCACATTACAACACATGTTGAAACTTGAAATGTGTGCCAAAAACAAAACAAAAAACAAACCATCCATTAAGCATACATATTTCTGAATCTGGTCCTATATTTCCTATTCATGGTGAAAATAATTCTACTGGTAAAAGTACAATCACCAAACTGCTCACAGGGCTGATAACTCTGTTTAATAAGCACTTAGACATTGCTCAGCATGGCTTTTATGTTTTTTATTACTTGTTCCAGAAATTAAAACACTTTCCAACAAAGATTTGGCGGCAGAAAAACAATATTTTATCCTCTTGTTAGGTTTCTTTTTAAATTCTGGAGATGCACAGTTTTGAGCACAGCTGTCTACTGCCTCTCCAGAAAACTTGTTATTGAAAATAAAAATCTTGCCAATCCACCTACCTGCTATAACAGAAAAAATGCTGCTAACTAATTGATTCATTTTTTATCTGTTTTTTATTTAATAAAGACAGGTGCACAATTCTGGACACAGCTGGCCCTTGTTCTCCTTTATTTTCTGTTGAGCACAATTAAACAATTAGCTAACCTGGCCTTAAGAACAACAACAACATAGAAATGAGATGCATCATCATGACAGTCCCATCATCATGAAAACACCTAGCAGATCTCCATTGTGACTTCAGGCTGGCATCCAAAATTGCCTCAGGTATGCTGTTACTGGCAAAAGAGCCCTCAAGATTTTTCCAGGCCCTTCAGGTTTATTTCCTTCTTATTTCCAGCGGCTCCCTTCAGTGACTCCTCTTAAGAGAACAAGCTGAAGACTGAGGGTCTGGTAAGCAACTTCTTACACTGGTGGTCCACAGTCATGACTTGCCTGGCTATAGATAGTCACTGTACTTTTCCACGATGTTCCTGATATAGTTTCCTTATGGGGTATTGAGTGACCTTTGAAAGGCAAGTCACAGATCCAGTTGACCGGCACAGATATCAGTGCTGGTGAGCTGCCTGGTACCAGAATATGACACTGTGTGCATCTCATATGTTCATATACACCAGTATCTTACTCAAGTCAGATAAATATTTTGAATTCCCTGAGCACCCTGTTTCTTAATGCAGATATGATCTCTATTTCTATGACTCACAGACAGGTATAAGCTTGATAGAAATAATTATTTTTAGGTTAAAAATGGTCTGTAGTGAATTGCTTTGTGCTTCTGAGGCTAACTTCAACCAATTCAATGTGGGGCTGAGGTGAGAGAATGCCTTTGCTTCTCCTCTTTGGTATCAAGCCAAATGATTAGCCAAATCTTGAAGGAAAGCCCCAGCCTTCTGGCATTCAAACTAACTACATGAAAATTCTCTTCATGAAGTCCTTTCTTAACCCTTGACCCTTCCTTCCACACTAAAAATTAGCTCATGGTTCTCACTTGCAAGGCTTACACTTTGTGCAAAGCTCCGCCATCAGAATTCAAACTTGTAAATTTGTTCATGTCATACCAATTTTAAAAGAATTGCATTTATCTGTGTCTTATCTGTGCCCTTCTTCTTATGGAAAGTAAATTATAGATTTACAAATGACACCATCTTTTCTGTGTTGGAGCCATTCCAAAAGAACATCCAGTACCATTATTGCATTTTTGTTCCAGTTTAAGATATTATTATTAATTTGCCAAGGCATTGTAGTGTTGCCTCTATAAGCTCTGTAGCTTCTATCCTCTGATCTGTCTTTAATTTGTCTGAATCCTTATTGATGTTGTATTAAAATATATCTATATTGGTGTGATTTACTTTATCCATGTCTTTCTATACCACTCTGGAATGCATCTGGATAAAGGTTTGCTTATAATTCTTTTAAATAAACAACAAATAAATGCATTGCATCTTGCATCTCTCTGTTGATTTCCTCTGATGATCTTTAAACCACATGGCATTATATTATCTTGACTTAATTATTCAACACTACAACATTTCAGCATGCTGTCACCAAACCCATTTAATGTTCTACTGTGCCCTGAGATGTTGTATTACTGTATGAAATTATGTCTTTAGATTTTGATAAATGGAAACAACCAATATAATTTTACATAAGATGAAGGTACTCAAAAAGAGAGCCACAGAATTATAATAATAATTATCTGTCCATTTCAAGAAAGCTCTGGAGTGCTCAACAACCTCATGTTGCCCTTATTTCTTCAATAAGTCAGCCAAAATCATAGCGCATTAATCTAGAATTTTCCAGGGTTGTACCTTTTTTCACCCTTCAGTTTTTTTTCCTGCACAAAAGAAGCAGAATGGAGGATTTTGCCTCATAATTACGTTCAAAGACAAAATTGCCTTACAAAGGTCTTGAAATGTGCCAGTTGAAAAAATAATTAATCATGCCATGAAATGACTATCATTTAATGATTGGGATTAAGCAGAATATTGACATGTGTACTGAAATGCTTAAATGCTATGCAGGGAGAGATTGTGGGTAATAATGAAATGCTTATGAAAGTTTTGCTTTTAAATTACTTGCTCATATGCTTCAATCATTCCCTTGGAAACTGTAGTATGAATAAGAACATTCATTTATTTAGATGCAGAAGCCAATTAAGACTTACACAAGGATATATACAAAACAATACACAGTGTAATCCATTGCTAAACATAGCCCTTATGGACACCATCAGAATGTACTTAATGAGTATTGTTATGATTACAGCAGACTGGGAGATGTTCTAGGCTTAGTTTGAGCCAAGATTTAATAATTGAATTGATTTCTAATGCCTGTGCTCAGTCCTGGAACATGGAAAGGAAGCAATTTGAGAAAGTGCCCATTTTTGCCTACAATGCAGAATAACCCCAATCCCAGCACATCCTGCATAGGGATGTTGCTCCAGCAATCGTGTCATCCAATCCTACCGTGACGACTATCTTTACTACGCAACTTTATTGTGGGGAATGGCTCCGAGGCACTGGAAGGGTACATTGCTAGCCTGCAGGGTGTTCTGCATGACAGCACCAAGCCACAAATGTCTGCAGGATGGTCATTTATGAATTACTCAAACGGAGGAAATGTAACGCTAAAAGAAGATAAAACAGGTCATAGAGTTGCATAAGGTTTGGGAATGACTCTCTCTGAGTCTGTCTGTCTGTCTCATTCTCTCTCTCTCTCTATATATATATGTATGTATATGTATGTGCGCGCACACAGGTCCAGAGAGTGTAACTATAGCTCAACTATGTGCCCATGTGGCCTGTGTACCATTTGCTGTCCAGGTGCCATTGATAGGTTACTTCAAGGCTCAACCTTCTGATTGTTCTTGATATTTTTAAACTAGGCTTAGACTGGACAGTCCTTCAAAATTAGGATCCCTTTAAAACCAAGGACAGTCCCCTGGTGGCCTTTCAAATACCAGAAGACACACTTTTACTGCTGTGTTTTTAATTTTATGAGTCAAGCATTGTCGCATTTTAGTGAACAGTACAGGGAATGCTTTAATGAATAATATACAGAGAGATGTGTTTAATTCTTGGTTTTTATGTTGCCTATTGTTTGCTTTTATCTGCTAATTATTGTTAATAGCTGCTTAATTCTGTCATTAGTATTCTATGCTTTTAAAGGAAATGTGTTGATGATTTTATTTTGTTGCTGCAGTTTGGTAGTGTATGTTTCCAAAATAATTTGCAATTGCTCTAAGAACTATAAAGTGAAAAGGTGGAACTCCTTCCCATTCCAAGTAGCAACCTGCAGTTCTTAAGGTTGCAGTTCTGTGCATGTTTAGATACAAAACATCCCTCAACTCACAGCATGACCCAGTCAGCATCTTTTTATAACAAAGCTCCATTCCTTTCATGTAAACATTTGCCAAGAGGATCTATAAATGCATAGAATAGCAATAAGCTTCACAAACTGATTTAGAATTAATTTAAAGCAAAAGTGTAAAGTAATGTAAAATCCAGATTTTTAAAATTATCCAGGAGAAATAATCTTTGTCTTATATCTTAGTCAAGACGTAATTAATCTTACTGGACAAATATGTACAATATAATAAACTCAACTGAAAGCCATCAAATTAAAGTTAGAATTTAGAACTGTTGACTTGATCAGTTCCATTTAAAACAAAACGAACACTATCCAAATCCAATTCATGGTTACCATGGCAAATCAAAGTACATAGTGCAACTGAAGCTCAGAATCATTATTCAAACATACAATTATGTATTCAATCTTCTTCAATTGTCTCAATTATTTCCCTTGCAAATTAATGTACATAGAACAAATGCATTTATATCATCACACAGTAGCACACAATACTAGATGGTGGAGCTACTGTAGCAATTGATATTATTTTGTCAGCTTTTAATGAGACAGTTCATAAAATAAATGCTTTCCATATTGACACTTAATTCTATTCTTTCTTCCATTTTTTTTAAATACAGTGACCCTTCAAAACATAGGGCATGTCTACATTACCAAATAGCTATTAAATAACCCACAGTGACATATAGTGAATCTGTGTGGATATTTTGAATGCTCAGACTGCATGCTATATCATCCGAACCCTGTAGAAGTAGGTTGTTCATAACCTTCAAATAGGCCATGGGTTATACATAGTTGCTTAACCCTTGCACAATCCACCTTTGCTGGATTTGAATGACATGATGCCACAGTCATGGCTCGAATATGCAAAAGCTGCCTGACCCATCTGCAACTTCTTTTAGGCTAGTTTTCTTTGTGGGATAATTCCTTTCCAGTTAAAATTCCTTCAACTGAGGAAGGCCTCAGGTTCCCAGACACAGGTATATGATTGTGAGAACCAGCTCAGCTTATGCCTCTTAACTGTCCAACCACTTACTTCATACCAGGGACTTTCCTTCCATTAGGCACCTACTTACTCATTTGGGCTATGATGAAAGGGCAGCAAATTGTTAGTTATTTTATTTATTATTATATTTTTATGGCCAGAAAGAGGCACTTGAGAATTATTTTATCTTGGGTGCCAATTCAGCTATTCAGCAATAGTTCCGAAAGGGAACACCATTTCCTCTTCTGTCTCAGGAAGCAACATTTCTTTGCTCAGCCCAGACTTCTATAAAGTTCCCTCAGTTCTTCACTGACCTGTAGGTCTCAGTTCCTCACAGGTGATGTCCTTTCAATGGATCTATGCTATGTGGACCACATTTGTGCCCTACTTTCTTTCAGGCATCAGGACAATATTTACATGGTTATTCTATGGATAGGATTTGCTTAGCAAGTTTCTTGACAGCATCAGAGGAGAACTGGTGCCATACTTGAAAGACAGCTTTCTTAAAATATTGCCACAACTTTTATTGCAGAAAACTGGCAGATTATAGAAATAAGCTGACTTACTGTGGACTAAATGCTAGCAAAACTGTGCCAAGTGCTTCTTTGGCTCTCTAGTATCATATTACCTTCCTGACACCTTTTAAAATGATGATAATAGCGCCTCTCTACTTATTTGCCCTGCATGGCCCAACTAGACAATAGCCTCAGCATGGGCTCACAGATCCAGTTCAATCCAAATGAGTGCAATATTATTGGAAAATGCTCATTAAACAGAATTACAGCCATTCTTTGGGCTGTTTTTCTTGCCTTAACTCAGGCAGCATACATAAATGTGCACTTATGATCACTTGAAAAGTCCTCTTAGATTGTCTCCTCTTTTATATAGAGTTATAGGAAGTCTACTATGTGGCTTTTCACTTGATACACAATGATTTAACTCTAAAACCTGCTGTGTACTACCTCATAAAGAACTAGCTGAAAGGGCCTCAACATGCATATTCTGGAGGAGTTCAGAGGAGGGAACCAGTTCTGTTTTGTAGCAGATGTGACTGCAGTTGCAGGACAACCCTGGGCCTAGATGGACCAGTTACTAGGTACAATTTACAGTTGCCATATGTATAGTTCTCCTCCAATCCAAGTTTTTCTGTGAAGGATTTCTTCAGTAATAGTTAAAAAATCCAGAATATTTCTGTGTGCTACCGTTCAGTTTCACATACAAAATAAAATCATGCCTGCAAGTGCTTCAGGCTCAGGTCCAATCATAGCTGAGATTGTAAAACTGTATCTGAGGTCCTGCAGGCTCACCTGATTGAAGGACTTCCAACTGGAAAAGAAGTACATTACATAGAAAAGTAGCCCGATAGGAAGAGATTACCATGAAATTCTTATCTTTGACATATAGCTTCCCATTTTTTGTTCAAAAGGGAATGAAGTTACTCAAGTTTCCACTAGGTTTTCCCATTGGCTTAAGCACATGCTACCACATTGGACCATACGCAGAACAAAGCTAAAGGCTAAAATGTTCACTCTGTCAACCTTGAACACAGAGTAAGAGATAGTATACATAATTTACCCTAAAATAAACCAACAGAGAAGTCAACCGTATTTGTATGTGTCAGGGATTTCCTAAGGTACATTTTCCCTGTAACAAAATCTATCAATGTTTTTAAATGATGTTCTTGCTGGTAGTCAGTCCCCAGGAGACAGATCATAGAAGTAATGTGAAGTAGTATACATGGTTGACCATACTCCTGCTGAGGAGATGCTCTGAGGGAAGGGTGGCTGAATATGGAATCATTTTCTCACTCCTAGGGTGGACATGAGTGTATGGTCTGACTGTCTGAGTCATTGTCAAAGCAGTATGATGAAGTCATTTAAAATGCAGCTGGCCTTAATGCCTGTGACAGATGGATATAAACAGAGCCTGTGGGTATCACACACAGTCATTTGAGAGCTTTCATAAGTACTAATATAAAAAAGGAAGACAAATTGTGAAACAAGTCCCTTGTCTTTGTACACTTCAGCCATGTCCATCTTGGAGACCTTTCTGTGGCTTCTTAAGATGATCACACAGGGTCATCCTTCAACAGGGTCATAGACAAGTCTGTTTTCCTCGTTGTATATTCATTGCCACATTTTCCCCACTCACTATCTAGTTCAGGCCTGCCTGGAATAAGAAATTCAGTGCTTTCAACTGCTTAAACTGAATATGGCATTTTTTATGGTTCTCACTATGGATTTGTTCTAGCGAACAAGTCAGTTTACCCAGCCACCCAGAGCTATGCTAACATCCAGCTGCCAGATAAGAAAAGATCAGGATTCACTCCAGAGTTACCTTTTTAAATGGAAATATGTATTCATGTGGAAATGACAAAAAGATGAAAGAAATATTTCTTAAATATTGAGTCCTTCAAGAAAAGATTCAGAAAACTAATTATACTACTCTGAGGATACCACCCAGGAAAATACCTTTATAATGATTTAATACATGCTGATGAGCTTCTTGCATTGGCATGCTGTGACCTGAATCCAGCACTATTGTCTTTCTCATCATAATAATTTATCATTTATTATTTATATAGCATTTAATAATATGCACGAGGTACAACTCATGAAATACCAATACACATGTCTCCCTCCACAGACCCACAAAAAGATGTGAGACAAAAGGAGAAAGGTACTGGAGGAAAAAAGAATAACTTTCCCTAAATGGAGCAATGAAATAGCTGAAGGAAAAGGAATGAAAGCATATAATAGCAATTTAGAACTAGGCAAGAATTAAACCAATTCTTGGTTTAAGAAAAGAAAAGGAAAGGAAGGAAAGAGGGGAGGGGAGGGGAGAGTATGAATACTAAGGGACAATCCTAAGGCTGCCAGATGCTCTCTGGACAACCACAGGATAAGCGGAAGTCGTAGCTGTCGCTGTCACTTGCTGAACTCATAGCACTGGGAACTTGTGGGTGGAGAGGGGGACAGTGAGCTTCTGCCAGGATGTGAGGAATCCCCACTCATGCCTCCACTCCTTCTCCTTAAGAGCAGGGACAAAAATCATAGCTGGCTGAACACAGTCTATGGCTGAGTTCTTGCTAACGAATAGGCTAGGGAGGCAGTGTAATGTGAAACACCACAGGGAATGGAGGTTACCTAAGAGAATTAATGTTCGATTAGGATGTTCCCTGACAGAGTTTAAATGAGCAAGACTGAGATGCTGAGTACACTTAAAAGTTCAAAGATGTCCAATAATAATATGGAACACTAAAGCACAGATACATACTTTTTGGGGACACATTTGGCAATTTTGAAAAGTGTCCTGGACACCATAACAAAATGGCCTCCAAGGAGTCATGGCAAAGGACAATTAACCTTCCCAAAAGACTGAATGCAAGGCAGAGGAGCCATCAGAAGCCCAAGCCATTAAGCAACTTATTTGAACCCAGATTTTCCAACAACAACAGAAGCCTATTTTGCCTGCTGGTAAGACAATGTGTTAATTGATATTTTTGGTGGGCACCAAGAACTCTGTCTGGGGCAGTGGAGGAAGTCAGTGAAGGAAAACATATTGAAGTGCAATACGATTAAAATGGAAAGGAAAGAAACAAGCAGAACAGTTGAAAGCAGAAGAACAGCGGGGGGCTGTAAAACTGGATACTAAAACGAACATTAATTACATTACCATTACTGCAACAGCAATAGTATTATCTGGTGCCAGGATTCCTCAGAAAACCCATATCAGTTAAAGCTCTTGGATAAAAGGACTAATTTTAGGAATATTAGAGAGAATACAAATGTTGGCTAAAGCAGTTACATGAGTTATAAAGGGGAGAGATGACAGATAAAGCTCCAGTTTTGCTTTCAACATTGAAGGTTAATGGTTGAACGAAAAATATATTAAGGACGAGACAGCATGTGATAGTATTGACCTAGTTTGCCCTTGAAAACAAGTCTAGCTCCATTCTGTTCTACTTTTTCATTCACAAGTAGTCAACACCCTAGGCAGGGCCTGATCATGCTTTCCTGTGCCATGGTCAATCTCCATCCATGGAAGGATCATGATGGGTATTTGTGATATCAAAATCTTGCATTCAAGATCAAATTATATCAATATTGTCACATACAGGCTAATCCTTAAAGAGCAGAGTCACAGTTTAGGAGGAAGACTCCTATGAATGCAAAGGTCAGTTTTACTATAGAACAGCATGTCTTGTTGCTGTTGTTCTTGCTGCTGATGCAAATTTGACTTTTATGAGACTCCTGCTAGCATTCTAACTTCCCTTTCCCAATAGCACAGTTACTAAAACTATCTAGCAAATTCTTTGGGAGTTATTTGTTAAGGGATAGCTTATATTATCTTTCTCCATGGGAGGAAATTGTTTGATGGATTTGGGAAGGCCAGTTAATGCTAACTGCTAATGTTAATGTGTATTAAATAAGCGATTGTCCATGCTACACTTTGTCTCAGGATTCAGCCCCGAAAAGTAAATCCACTGATCAGATCTTGAAGACTGTAGCACATGGGTAGACAACCTGGTTCTCTCCAGATGTTTTAAGCTGAAACTCTGATATCCCCCAATTACGGTCTAGGCAGGTTGGGGCTAATGGGAAGCTGGGACTAAAATAGTAGTCTAAAATATTTTGAAGGCAACAGGAGCCTATGGCTGCTGAAGCAGATGGTATAGAGCAGTGGTGGGGAGCCTATGGCAGGCATGCCACAGCGGGCATGCAGAGCCCTCTCTGTCGGCATGCAAGCCAAGTCACCCCAGCATCACCCGAGCAGCCGAGCAGCCGATAGCAGTGTACATACGGGCCATGCACATGTTCGGAAAGCAGTAGTGGTGCCAGGCGATGATGTCAAATGCTACGACTCATTAGTCGTGACTCATCCGAGCTTTCACATGGCCGGTCAGAGCACTGCCAAAGATGTATATATATTTGCTTGGATTGGCTGTGAGGTTTTTTTTCCTAACCCAAAACCTCAGTATTCATGATTTATTGCAGTGTTGGCACTTTGCAATAAATAAATGGGGTTTGGGTTGGAGTTTGGGCACTCGGTCTCTAAAAGGTTCACCAACATTGGGTTAGGGTTAGAAAACCGAGGTGTCCTGGCATGATTTTGATGGTTGGAATGTGTTTAGAATGGGCAGAAATGTTGAGCTGTGCAGAGAAAGCTACTCAAGGAAGGCTTTTTCAAAATCACCCTCTTTCCTATGGTATTTTAGCCCTATATTAGGGTTAGGGGTGTGCACCAGGGTAGGATTAGGCCAGTGGCCACTGTGGCATGCATGGCCCCTATGTGCACTGTTATCAGCTGTTCAGCTGCTGGGGCGATGCTGGGGCAACATAACTCACATGTGCATGCTTGGAAAGGAGTAGTTGTGCCAGGTGATGACATCACAAGCTGCGACTCATTAGCTGCAACTCATCTGAGTGTTCAGATGGCTGGTCAGTGCACTGCCAAGGATAGATAGATGGATGGATGGATGCTTGGACTGGCTGTGAATTGTTTTTTCTAAACTAAAACCTCAGTTTTCAGGTTTTATTGTAGTGTTGGCACTTTATGATAAAAAAAGTGGGTTTTGCGTTGCAGTTTGGGCACTTGGTCTCTAAAAGGTTCGCCATCACTGGTATAGAGAAATGGTTGTAGAGCAGATACACTTGAGTCCAGGAGATCATGAAGCCACATTATACTGGATCAGACCTTTAAACCAACCCATCTGAAACAGTATTATCTATCAACAGTTACTAGTTCTCTAGATTGGTGGCAATTTTTCTCCTAGCCCTGTTGTGTTACATCTTTTAATTGAAGGTACTGGAAATTGAACCTGGGATCTTCTATATGCAAAACATGTCTTATAGTGATCAACTATTGTTCTTTCCATGGTAGAGGAAACAATTGGTAGTGGGAGGAAGAGGAGAATGTGGCTATTCATCTAAGTTCTTGGGGAACAGAAGTGGACAAAGTGGTGACTAGTACGACACTCTCCAAGCAAGTGTTAATTTGTCTATTCCTTCTGAGAACAATATTATAGAACCTTCTAAATTTAAATGAAAAAGATACTAACAGTTGCAGATGAGCTTCTTAGCAAAGAACAAGGTCAAACAGAGATTTCTTAGAAACCAGTTCTGCTGAATTTTGCTAATAGTAAGCTGTGGGAGTCTGATGCATATCATTGCTGCTTGTTTGTAGGAAAGCTAGATCTAGAATCTGGAATGTGTAGTTATGTCAGAAATGTCAGGAGGGTCTCAAATTTCATCTCATCCGCTTCCATTACTGTCAATGTACTTTTCATTATGATTTCATCAGGATTAATCAACAAGATTTGGGGTAATATGAGGCACATATTTGGTATGCAAATCCAAATCAGCTGCACAATTGATGTTTCCTTGCAGCTGGTACTTTGTGTATTGATAGTCAGGGGTATAGATTGCTTATATTAGGCTACACCAGCTGTGTGTTGCATTAGCCTGTTGGCTTCCTGCTATTGAATAGGTATGAGGTGTCTCTGGTTATTGCCAGCACTGGCTCTTCCTTGGGAAAACCAACAGACAGATAAATAGCAAGAGTTGGTCTGTCATTTAAGTCTGCATATTCAACCATAAAAGATGTATGCAGTGGCACAATGAATGAACTATCTAACAATTTTCTGTCCTGCATTACACCAGTCAATGAGCAGTCTTCAAATGGAGTTTAAAGGATGCACTCCTATGGGGTTGCTCAGGTGGTTGGAAGATCTTTGGATGCCCGCTTTCTGTCCTACCCATCAGCAAGGCTCCACCTCTCTTATGCTTTGCCATTTCTGCCTTTGGGAAAGGTAGTAACTGCAGAGATTTCTATGGTTCCTAGGAGAAGCAAGATAAAGGTTTAGAAGCCCTACTTGGATCTCCTTCTCCAAGGTCAGATAATTGTCTATAGCCTCAGATGAAGAAATCCCCAGGATCCTATAGACTCTCATACAGCATCTAGACAAATTCTTAAGGCACAATCCTTTTAGATGGGAAAATCCCTACAGCTCCCAGCATGGCTGGCTTGGAAATGCAAGGAATTGCAGAACTTCCCCTATCTAAATATGAGTGGGATTGCACCTTTAATGGATTATTCAGCATTTTCCATTTTCCAGGGCCACGCCACATATTTTTAGTTGTACACCAAAAAAACTAGGTTGCACATTTATCATACATGGAACCATGCTTGATTGAAGCTCCTTGTTGAATGAATACCAGTGGCAAACCTAATATTGTCTCTGCAGAAATTTGGTTTAAATGGAATGTCTGTTAGTGTGATAAAGCATGGGCTATTTGATTATTTTTTAGTTTTGTTTTATTCTGATTTTTATATACCTTACCATTCCCATAGGCTCTGTGTGGTTCACAAGAAATTAAAACCAACAATAACGCAGATTTAAACTAAGAACAAGCATATTAAATAAAAATATTCTGGGAAGTAATCTGAAAAGGCCTGTTTGAAGAGATGTCTTCTTGAAGGTGGCAATCTGACATATCTGACACATTTTTTTCCAGAAGACCATTCCATAGTTTCAGAGCAACCACTGAAAAAGTCATCTGGGTAGTTGCCATTAATCTTGCAGAAGCAAATTTCAGATTTTCCCCAGAGGATCTTAGCAGGTGAGGTTCAGTATATGGGCAAAGACACTCCTGAAGGTATGTTGGATCTGAGCCATGAAAGCCTTTAATTACCAACAGCTTGCACTACATCCAGAAATGTACTGGTAGCCATTGCAGAGACTTTAATATTGGTGATATATGGTCTCCCCATGATGTCCCAATGACCAACCTGTCTACCATATTTTGTACTAGTTGCAGTTTGGAAAAGGGTGGATCAAATTAGTGTCTGCTCATCCATTCCTTTAGCTCTGTCTTTTTCTCTTTCATATCATAATTAAATATTTCTAGGGTTTAATAAAACAGTTACCCTCTATATCCAAACTGGAAAACTGTGACTTAAACTTTGCATAAAAAAACAGAGTTGCACACCATGGGTTGATTCTGGTTTGTAAGCTACTATTATAGAAATGGCACCGAGCTTCCCATTTTAGTAATGGAAACAAATTAGACTGAAAACTTTATATATATATAAAGTTGAACAGATTCTTGCAAAAATATTTTGAGAACATGTACCAAACTGTCTTGTAGTAAAACAATATGCAAATACTTAAAATAGCAATTCTGAAACCAGTGATGATTGGGCAATATATTTTAAGTATTTCTGGTGTATTGTTTAGCATGCTCCAAAACTGTATAATAATCAGGCTGTTTTTTAAGGCTTCATAATTTTAAAGGTATCCTTTTCAGGACAGATATTTTGATCTGAACATCAGGAAGTAATATGGACCTGTTTACACTGATAGAACTCATACAACTGATTTGCATGAACAGCTATATGCTCCTGAATTTCAAAATGTGTGGCAATTCTATTTTTAAAATAATTCAGCTGTGTTTCCATTCTGAGGCAGTCAACAAAAATGTCTAGAAATTTCAGGCACAGAAGGAAGTTTATATTGCTAATAGATACAGATTTCCAGTGGGTGCCAAGTGATATGTGGCTGTTAGATTGTAACAACTCTGATTTAAGTTCAGATGGCTGTATTTGGGATAATAACTCCAAAGTAATTCCATTGCACCAACCAGTTCTCCAGTCTCGGCTCTTACTGAGACATTATTTTCCATATGTTTAGGGGTGCATAAGGCACCAAAATTAAATATATATTTTACAGATACATTGATTTTAGTAGGAGAAAGGTAAAATGGAAATTAACTCTCCTCATTTTCTTTAGAAGTGATTAAAATTGGCAGATTTTCTTCTTAGTATTTTGACCATGTTCCATATTATTATTAAATGAAAGAGAAAACCTTCCACATAGAAATGTAGTAGCAGTCAGTGAAGTGAAATATGGTTCATATTGAATAGGCATGAGTAGCCACTTCAATTATACCTGTAATGCATTTGAATTATACCTTTTGTGCATTTATCTAAATAGTGCCAGGTATTGACTCCATACATTAACTTCACACTTGTGCTATAAATCGAGAATAGAGTTGAGGTTTGCTCAACTATGTCATTTTTCATAGTTTTGGCACCTGAGAAAGATTTAGTTACTGATAGGTTTGCTCTTTTTCTTTTTATATTACAGCTTTCTGCATTGGGCATAATAAATGGAAAGTGGGTACTGTTTCCAAAGCAGCAAAGGTATTCCAGAGGAAGGAAGGAATGCAAATGATGAGGGTGTTAGAATGAAATGGAAAGTGGGATAGATCAAAGGATAAGCATCTTATTTTGCATCACAGCAATTATATCTGACCATTTTTAATTATTTAACCATAGTATGCAAAAGGATTACATTTTTACCTGGCTGACATCTAGGATCATATTTCAAAGGGCATCTGGGAGAGAATTTTTAAAAGCAGTAGATTTAGTAGTTCTTGTAGAAAAATCACTTGGTTCTTCTGGAGAACATGTGCACTTAAACTGAAGCTATCAACTAAATTAGAGCCTAGGGCACTTAACTCTTTTTGCAGCATATTGATTGCATTAAATACCCGTGTGGCCTGGATGAAGTGACCAGAAGACTCATAACCCTAAATTCTGGGGGACACCTGTCTGTGTCTACTGCATGTTTAGAGATCAGTATCTGAACTTCATGCTTCATTAAATGCTTAAAATTACTAGGCTTTACAGAATATATGTGTAAAAGGAAAACAGAAAACAACAAAAGGAAAACTCTTATGGTCAGCTTGGACACTGCAATAAAAGAAGGCAGAGGGGAAAGTGAAGGCTGAGATAAGGAAAGGGATCCAATAACACTCAAGAGAATACTGCAAAAGGGACATGGAAGTCAGTCAGTGAATGCAGTCCTGAATAACTACATTTATGTCTTTATCACAGTGAACACTGATTAGGGTAGTAGTAGCTAATACAACTGTTCTATTAGGTATCAGATTGTCCTAAGATATGCATGATTAAGAACAGCAAACAAGGAAGGAAGGAAACCTTTTGGTCCCAAACTAAAAATACTTGTAGTTCCAATTCAGTGGCTTCTTGGACATAATGGGGTGTATGTTTGTTGTTCACATGGAAAAAATAAAAATCAACAAGGCCATGTCCATTCCTTTACTATTCATTCATTTATTGATCATATTTATATTTTACTTTTTTCCTACAAGGAACCCAATGTGGCTTACAAAATCACCTCTCCATTTTATTCTCATAACAACACTGTGAGCTAGGTTTGCCTGAAAGTCAGTGACTGACCCAAAGTCACCAAGTGCATAGCATGGTCATCCTGAGTTGCAGGCAAAACTCTTAAGTACTCTGGTTCTTAGCATTAGAGAAAGCTCTGTATTCCCAGCACTCTCTATGTTATTGAAATAACTGAGAAGCCATTTCTCTCATATTCAAAAATTAATCTTTGCCAGGGTTTAACTCCAGGCATTTCTTCAGGGTGCTACAGCAGCCTTCCCCCACTTGGTGCCAATCAGGCAATATGAAAATCCTATCCTGGACAGCATACGATACCCACCTAGTCAGACCACAGTCTGACTCAGAACAAGGCATCTTCCTTTCCTTATATAATTTTGGATTATTTTCATAGAAATGAAGACTCCATGCCAAATGCTCATTGTAGCATTGTGTATTTTCCGTGTGTGTGTGTGTGTGTGTGTGTGTGTGTGTGTGACAGAGTGTGTATAAATGCTTCATGATGTTCAGAAGCCTACCCAGAGTCTGGGTAGATGCTCAGAACTGGGAATGGGATAGCGTTCTACGTTTAGGTATCTCACACACTAGGGATTAGACCTGTCACTGTACTGAGATGACAATTTCAGATGCAATTTTTTAATGCAGCATGTCATACTGGAGATTTTGTGGTATCTTTCCTTTATTGTACCCATGCCCTTGCCAACCTCATATGTCAAAAAAGTGGTCTCCATGTTCTACTATAAATTCCTTTGTCTTTTAAACACTGTGTAGTGAGTAGGAATGAGTGTGAATACCATTTTAAATCAGAATTTGTTTATACATTGTGTATAAATAGGATAGAAAGAATTTGAGGTGTTCAAAATTTGAATGTAGAAGAAAGCCAAAATGACAGCTTCATCCATTCAGGCGGAGAGCTTAGGGAACTTGGCTCTTAAAAGTCTTGGGTTGAAGCTCTGTGAACTCAGCCATATTCATGGCACCAAATTAGGCTGCAACTTCTTCCTGAAAGGCTTACAATCTTCAACAAGAACAAAGCATGTAGGTGCAACCTGGTCCTCCGCATGCTGTGAATACTGGAACCTACTGTATTGGCCAGTGCAGGTAAGAATTTCATTCAGTTCATTGCCTGATAAGAACTTAACAAAAAGTGCCTTTTTTATAAGCAGAAAAGAAGGAAGATGAATGTAACAAATCCAGTTAGGAAGAAAGCAAAACTGACAGATTAGTCCAGCCTTCCTAGTCAGGACTAACAGCAGAGAGTCTGAAGAGAATGTTTTCACAGAGGGAAGGGAAATAGGTCTGCTTGATCTGGGTTTTGGAGGAGGCTGGACTATTCACTTTAGTTCTACATTATCAGCATGTTTTAATATCAGCTAACCTAGTACAACTTCTGCATGACTTGAATTTTTAAGCTGCATATTTTTAAGATGAACATGTGTTTTAATTTGAAATGTTGCCATGGAACTGTCATTTTATGTCTAGTTGCACATTATGTCTAGTTGCACATTAAAAGCTACCCCGGTCTGTATGCAGACATTTACATTGTTAAGTGTTTTCTGTCTGTACTGAAAATGGCACATATACCTATATATATATATCTTTACTATCAGGAGTCTATGATTTGAATTCATTTTTCCCTCAGTTTCTGATTTGTCTTTAGAAGGTGTGTTCATAGATTCAGTTCACATGGCCAGGTGTCAAATACTTTCTTTAATACTTAGCTGAAGTTTGCCTCTCTTTTTGTGCATAAATTTTCCAAAGGCAATCATTCCACCAGGAAAATGAGGTGAAAAGGCAACTGAGACCTGAAAGAACATTACCAAAAAAAGTGTTTCATGCTGGAACAGCGCTGCTGAGGGGATTCCATTTCTGACTCTTTTCTGTCTGTGCCTAAAAGCACAATAGATTGGTGAGCAGTTTCATTTCTGCAGAGAAAGTCCCTGTTATGACACGCTGTGAGGCATGTGCGCTACTCATGCAAGCACAAAACAAACCTTTCCCCTGAAGACCACTTTTCACGAGCTTCATATCTTTCATTGCTGCCAACTGCAATATTGTGTAGTCCAAATCCTTTATAGCTTTTCCATGAACCAAATGCTTTTAGCGTTATAAAGAGCCTTTGCTATATTCAGAAGGTTTATTTCCTAGAAGAGAGGTACAAGTTAAATGGCATCATCGTCATCATCAAACTTCTGTTGGAGAAAAGAGAATGCAACTTTTAAAATCTCATTGGACAGAAAAGGGGGAAAAGAGATAATTCTCAGTTGTAAATTCTCACAGGCTGAACATTTAGGCTTTTAAGGCCTGTTCCCATTGATTATTGGAACAAGCAAGGCTTACCAGTCTCTGCTAAAATGCACAGAGAAAGGCGAGCATTTGGGATCACTAATGAGAGAGGAACCCTAATTTGCACCTTGCCTGCTTGACAAGTCCACCTCATCCCTTTCTCAAGCTGCACATGCTTGCATTAGATACTGAGATTATTGCTCATAGACGTCTACCTTTTTCATCACTTCTGATTATTTATCATTACTGTATAATGCCATTCTAGTATATGGCATTTATGTGTGGTGGGCTTCTCCTTTGCCTTCTCCTCGTTGTTGTTATGCAGTTTATTGCAACCCTAATCAAAAAAGTGGAAGCACAATGTATACATTTGGTGTCCTGTTAATCTGTTTTTACCAAACTGTGCATGAGAAGCTGAAGGTCTGGAAAATTATGCTGATAAACTGAAGTGAATCTGACCTTTGCAAAGTTCCAAACTTTGATTATGTTGGTCATTTCAGCCCACCAGCATGAATCAATAAGAAGGCAATCAAGAAAGAAATAGAATAAGCAAAAATGATCAGAGATGATGATTGCAAATGCTTTTTTGTCCTGTACTTCAAAAATCAAACCCTGCCACCCAGAAACCACTTAAGACAGCTTAGTCCCATTGATGACAATTATGTTGGCTTAAATAGTTCATGAATGCAAAGACTGACAAAGAACTAAGGCCTGTTTATTTAACCCATTTCTGCAATGCTAAGTCATCAACACATTCCAAATACCTAGTAATACCCTGTAGGATGGAATACCCTGTATCCATTCCAGTAGGATAACAAATAAAACTGCTAGGCTTCTATTCCTTGTAAGGTCTCAAAAAGGACAATATTGAATTGCCCGTGTTTCTCCTTTACTAACAATACTGAAGGAAGAATATGGGACTTAGATGACTATATCAGCCCCCCACACATATGGAATTTAATCTTGTACTTGAGATACAAAGAAAACTTGCAGCAAAGAAAAACCAGTTTATTAAAGAAAGAAAATAGATTTATTTGAACAGAACAGTATCTCAGTACCATATGTCCCATGGACATTTTTTAATCATGCCAGTATTTGGTATAAAGATATTTTTCTGGTTTTGAGATGCTAGGATGCAATACTAGACAAGAAATGGCTGGTTTCACTTCCTCTTTATATTTTATGTCTCAAAAGAGTTGGAAGATTTCAAACAAGCATGTGACCATTATCAGCTGAGATAGAGATGTTTCTTCAGCACACAGTGATCAGAATCAAGGGATTAAAATCAAAGGCAGCTGAAAAGGGCTTGCAAGGGCAGACTGTTTGTGTAAACCCAGAAGTTCCCTAATAACCGTCAGTATTTATTTCAGACTTTCTGCAGTTCTCTTTTTCTGTGACAGAAACTTCCTTTCAAACTAACTTTGAGTTTTAGAACATGTCTCTGTAAATAACCCTATGGATTTGCTTATTGAACCGGCCTTTTAGAAGGTCTTGAAGAAATGGCTTTATGTCATCATTTGGACTGTACATGAAAGTTTAGCTCTCTGCAAGCTATATGGTTACCATGGAAGCTATCTGTCACCCAATATCCTATCTCAAGAACTTATTTGAGAAACACACACACATGCACATTACCCAGAATTTACCTAGCTTTTGGATGTGCCATTTGGATCCATAATATTCTCATAATATCTGGAACCATGGCTCATAGCAGATAGAGAGATGATATGATTCCACAAATCCCATATTGACACTTTTTACAAGGTAGCCTGGAGTATCTGACAGCCTCTCCACATGCTAACTATGTTGACAGACATAGAGATAATTTCATAACTGGCAACCTGTCTGCCAGGGGAGTTTGCCAAATAGCCAGATGTCAGTTGGAATATTGGTGTTGTTTCTTTGTTTTGCAGTCTTTTAACTGCCTTTTTAAAAAAAGAGAAAGACTTGACAATATTCTTTGCTTCCATTGCACTCTGACTTCCTAAAACATAAAAAGGTTTTATCTATGTTGTGTCAATTATTTTAAAAAAGTATTTTTTTTCTGTGAAATAATTTATTCCACTGATATCAGGCACAGCCATTTTCTTTCTTTGGGAGAAAGCTAGGGCAGACAGCTATGGGCTGATTCACACATACATGTTTGATATGTGTGAAATAAGCCATCACAAAACAACCACCAAAGGCAGAAATTTTATTGATTGATTAATTTAATCATCAGCAGATTTGGTAATGTAATTTATAAAATCTTCTAAAGAAATGATTGGCCCTAATTATTTTTAATGAAGTAGTAAAATTCCTGAGCCTGAACATGCTTCCTAAGAGATAAGACTGATTGAATAAGATAAGACTGATTGACTAGGGTGGGACATACCACCAAGTAGATATGCCTAGGACTATATTGTATATATAGTTATCTATATCTATATTGACTAGGTAAGTCCCATTGAATGCAGTGGGGTTTACTTCTGAATAAACATTTACAGAATTGTAATGTTATAAAGAAGACTCCTGAGAATCCCTTGGACTGCAAAGAGATCAAACCAGTTAATCTTAACCCTGAAGGAAATCAACCCTGACTGCTCTTTAGAAGACCAGATACCAAAGATGAAACTGAAATACTTTGGCCACCTAATGAGAAGGAAGAACTCACTGGAGAAGACCCTGCTGCTGGTAATGATTGACAGCAAAAGAAGAAGGGGATGGCAGAGGATGAGGTGGCTAGATGGAGTCACTGGGGCAGAGGGTGTGAGCTTGGGTGAACTCTGAGGGATGCTGGAGGACAGGAAAGCCTGGAGGAATGTTGTCCATGAGGCCGTGATGGGTCAGGCATGACTTTGCGACTAAACAAAACAAAACAAAAAATGTTACAAATAAGAAACTAGCAATGTATAACCAAAATTGTTTTGAAGGGAACCTTCACTGAATCCTCTGTACTGAGATTGGACACTAGTGTTTTATCTGAACCACTTTTGATTATGCCTTTCTGTTCAACCAAGCAGGCAACCCTGCTTGCTGTCAGTAACAGTCCTGAAGAAAGTAATGCTAGACACCAATATGTTTGGTATGTACTCCAGCAGGGTCATGCTTTCAGTCTTCAAATATACTTCTAGTGCTTTATCTTGTAAGACACATGGCTTATTGACACCAACTCCTGCAATTACCAAGTCATATCTTAACAAGGAAGGGAAAAGCTGTTTTTATCCTATTGGAGTTGCCTTCTGTGGCTGGTGGCAAGCAGAGAAGTACCTAACAGGATCAAACTAAAATATGCAGTCATCAACTTGTTGGGTAGGGACAGAATCTGTGCAGTGCTTTCATTGCAACTGTATTTCTGTAACTGACAAATCGTCACATTTTTCGGTGATATCTGGAATGTATTTACTGTTACAATGTATGCAGTATTAGCTGCATTTATAATGTAAATAGTAGTAATATTAACTTTGTGAGGTCTATGGAACTAGAAAAGACAGAATTTAACTTGAGTGGTGTTGGCATTTAGAGAAATGAAAAAGGGAAGAACTTGCCTATTCTTGCAATTGCTGAACTGTCTTCTGTTACTATCATTACATCAGTCACCTTTCGGTAGTAGTGCTGTAGCAATCAGGTTCTGAAGCAATGCATTTGTGATTTCTTCTGCTGCTCTGCAGTCTTTTAAGTGATGGCAAAGGTGCTTCAGGGTTGTCTTAGTTTTACTATCTATCCTGCCCTCCTTTTATAGTCTCTACTTGGTCCTCTATATATCTCCTTCTAATAATACAGGGGTTCAGCTATCCAACCCAGATAAGTGATGTCTTGCACAATTTTTATAATATACATCCACATTTATTTATTTCAGGATGTGTGCATATAATATATAGTGGGCTATACAATCATAGTTGACAGATAGCATTTAATTACTATGTATCACTGTCATTTAAGGTCAGGGTAATTATGTCAGGCATGAAGAAACTTATGCCAACAGTACTCACATTAGCTGTGGGTTAAATGGTGTTAAAATGAATTTTGGTTAGCATCTCCAGCTAAAGGAGGACAATCTTTCATATCCTGGTAGAAGTGTCTTAATGTTATTACTGAGAAGCTCAGCGATCATGGCTTGATGACTTGTTGATAACAAAAGTTTGTATTTTTGTTGTTGTTGCTACTACTGCTGGCATCCCACTAGCACCTTTTCTAATCTGACTTTTTTCTGAGATGTTTTAGCAAGGATTTCATGACAGCGAGGAGCAAAGGCATCCTGCTTTGTAATATGCTTCCCATCCATAGTATAATTGAAGTTCATAACATGGGTGTCCTCTACCCTAGCTGAATTAAGAGAAATTGTTCTTCCGCAATTATACAGAATATGGATATTCTGCTTTCCTGACCTCCAGGTCACCACCCTGATCAAGAATCCCATGCAGGTACTTTTAATTTGGCCAATGTAAAGCCTTTGTCAGAAATTTAGTCCTGTTTTGAAGGACTGGCAGCACAAAGTACAGCTACAAGTAAAGCATCACTTGTACACGGTCCACTTGATTGTCTTTCAGAAGCAAGGATTCTGTCATGTTTAGCTAGACAGAGGTCATTTAACTAAGGCCACTTAAATGAGTGAGCAATAAGCTTTGAAAGCCATGCTTCTTTAGTCTTTGGTTTAACCTCATTCTGATTAGACCCAGAGATGTTGTTCTGGAGTGTTTGGCCCAGATTTAGAACTGCCCTGTGCACTGTTTGTCAAATAGCGTTACACAGCTCCATGATCTGCATGTACAAGGATCAATAACCAGTACATACTGATATGGGAAGTTAAGTGTGAACTGTCCCAGTCCAGTTCAGGCATTAAATGTATCTATAGATACTTCTTAGGCTTATTGCTGTAAGAAAGTTGTAAGGTCTCATTAAAGTATAATGAGTGACCAGGCACTGTAAATTCTTCACCTCATCATTGAGCTAAGGAAGTGTGCATACCTTCTTGCTGAAGTGAACGGGAATAGCTTCTCACACCCCCCTTCTCTTGTCTCTCAGGGAAAGGGATTAGCTTACGTCCAGTGTCAGCCTAGACATAAAATCCATGTCAAGGAGAGTTGTTCTTTGGCTTTCCAGTGGGAACCAGAAGCACACAAGATGTCAATGTAATTAATTTCCCAACTGCAACATTTGTCACATCAGGAGCCTGTGGCTAAACAAAGATCCATAGATTTGTTTTTGCTTGTCTATAGCTTATATCCATATTTAATCACAATATGTATTAAATTGCATATCATGTTTAGGACAGTTGGTTTTGTTTCTTCCTAACTGTCAGGATTTTAATCCTCAATCAGCCAGGTTCATTTGTCCAACCACAAGAGACAAAATGCTACCAGCAAGGTAGCTACGAGAAAAGCAATTTACTGAAGTGTGCCCACAGCAATACAGAGCCGCCCACTCTTCCAAAAGAGATCAGCACACTTACTAACAATCCAAATGCTTTTATATCTTTAAGAGCCACCTATCAGTCATTGGTCAACTTGCTCTCTCTCCATCTGCACTTTCATCTTTCCTTCTGCCCATTTTTAGCCTTTGAGGGTAGGACATGCTGTTTTACACTTATCAGTGGGCAGACAAACAGATAGATGTCTATCACTGTCTTCCCAGTATGTGTTCTATAGCACAATTGCAAACAAGAATGCAATTTCAGCTAAACAGTTTCTATTACACTACTATTTCATTCACACACACTCTGTCTATCAATGATAAACGAGGTTTACAACTGGTGGCGGGGGGGATTCATAGCTCTTCTGCAGATTGGACCTGGTTAAAACTGCTCTTTGGATCGAGGCAGACCATATTGCTATTTTGGTAACCTGGTACCTACACACATCCTTGCTACAGAACCAAGGTACAGTAGAGCTACTGGTACCAGCTGCCACCACCAAAAGTAAAACAAATGTAATCTCTTTAGTTTGCAAGGGCTCTTGGTCCCTCGAGAAAGAGTGGCAAATGATCTCACTAGGTTCTCTTGTGTTGTGCTTCTTCACAGCTCCCTTGTGCCCACTGGGGAGTGCAGTTAGGATACAGGTTTTGCGTGTTATGTGTTACTTGGTTGTTAAATGAGTGTTAGCATGACCAACAACATGGTGCACTTTTTGTGACCCTTCCCCACTCACAATGCCTAAAGCATACAATCTAGGTGTTGGTGAAAACAGGATAAAAGATTTATTAAGGAGTCAGGCATAAAGGTACAGAATAAAGATAATCCAATGGCACATAAGTCAGTTAGTTAAGATGTAAAATGTTTAAAATTCAGCTTTCAGCTAATCATGATGTAAGCCATCCCTTTCCTTATTTTCAAATGTCTTTGTATTGTATGAAATATACTCAGCACAAAATTTTACCAACACCGGAAATGTACCATTACCTTGTTTCCAGTTCTTCTACAACTTTCCATTTTCTTCAGCTATGTATATACAAAACTGAGTTGCTTTCCTTGTGCTCTCCTTGCCAGCAGTACATGTGCACATCTTTTATGACATCTCAGACATGCATGTAAAACAGGTTTGCCAATTTTGAGATGCATCAAGGTATATTATAGAAAAGTTGAGCTTATTAATCACACTTGCATCCTCCCCGTGGTGATGAAAGCATTTCAGAAAAGTTCCAGCATTATCATGTGGATGCCACCTGTCCAGAAATCCCATGTATGTACTTTCCATTGGCTTGTGAGCTTGCTGGTGGCCATGCATACACCTGTGGGCAATCAGGTGGAACCCAAGAAATAGGAGAACAGGCCCTGCAATTCACCCATTATCTGGAATTTCAGGATCTTTTCCTGCAGAAATCCCAACATAAGAGAAGGAGAGATAAGTTCTCTCCCCATCCACCTCTCTCTCTCACACACATGAAAACACACATGAAGACAACGCTATAGAGAGAACTCTGTACAAAGAGCTAGAGGAATAATCTGGATGTGAACACAGAGATTCAGGTCACTATATTTTCACATGCTTTTCATATGCTATCTCTGATGGAGGATGAATTCTGCCCTAAAGAATAAGACATGGTTACTTTTTAAAGCCCCTTATACTGAGTGGGTTGGAACAGCAAAAGAGAAAGTAGATTGCAGTATTCTTCTGAGTTCTCCTGTCAGCACTGATATTCTGCATTTGCTATTCTCACTACTTCATGTGTAAAGTTTGCAGCCATCTGCAGTGACTTCTTCTGCTCTCCCTTTTCCACTGCCATTGTTGTTGTCTTGATAATAACAAATGGAAGGTAAATTTGTTGCTGCTGTCTCCCTCCCTAGAGGCTGACATTTATAACATGCATAGGTGGTTTCAACTGAGCACAAGATATAAACTTCCAGAGTGACAGGATAAGGCCATGTCTGTTTTGCATGGAGATCATACAACTATCATTTTACTCTGGTAGATATGTTGTGATGGCTTTTTACTAAGGACGTTGTTGCTTTGGAAAAGGAAGAGTGATATGGAATTTACAACATTACAAAGGTGTTGGGTTGTTCTGACATTTTAAAAAAATCATTCGTGACAATAAAAGGCAGGCAATGCATAATATAGACACACTGACTAGTTTAATAAACTTGGCCAAACAGGATAATATGTCAGTAATCATCACACCTTCACTTGTCACATGGAAAGGTTGACCCACAAGTGGGAGCGGGGAGCACACAACAGAAAAACTATTTTTCTTTGTTGTCATGTAATGTACCAATGGTAAATGGAGTCAATCTTTGGCGGGAGATCTTAAACCAACAGTACAGAGAAGAAGCAGAAAAAAGTGGATTTACAAGTGCTTAGCAGAAGAATTTATACCTGCTGAAATCATGAACTCTGGCTATGAATTGAAAGTAGGTATATATCCTAGCTAAGGTAATCTCGAAGCCAAGTGTCTCCATTTAGCAAATCCATTGACTTGTAAATTGCTCAATGGAATCTTCAAGAACTCATCTCTGGGCCAAATATAAGCAATATGTTGACAATCAGTCAGACTAGGAGACATGGTTATTTGGGGGAATCTCCATATAGGTGATGGTATTAGATATAATCCATATAATCCAAGAGATATAATCCATGGGGAAAGGGGGTTCAGAGACTTTTTCTTGGTCTATTGCTCAGTGCAGATACTAGAGTGTACATTTCCCAAGAGGCAGGGATAGTCTGACACAGGAACCAGAGGAATTGCACTACAGAGACTACAGGTACTCAAAATAACAACACAGGTAACTTAGGGCTGTGATTAGCTAGAATGTGTGTGTGTGTTTGACCATTTGCCACTGAGTTGCCTCTTTAAACCATCTATTTACTTTGTATTTTGAGACTGATAAACCTTTTCCCCCTGCATCCCAAACCATTTTGTCCAAATCTTTAATACATCTTTGGTCCAGTTGTCACCAAAAGCCAGACTGTGTTCTTTACTGGAAAAAAGGAAGGCTCCCAAAGGGCGTACCATGTTATTAGTTATGCTGACCCTGGTTTAAAGACCACATTCCAGGCAATGGGCTGAGCAAAGCCTGCATTCCAACCTGTGCTCCCTAAGGATGTGGGAGAAGGCTCCAAAGTAGCTCAGTGCAAGATGTACCACCGGGATCCTTCGCCAGTCATTCAAGAGAACTTGTGGAAGAAGAAGACTGGTTTTGCTCTCACTGTCAGCACGAGATCTGTGCCAGCTTATGCCCTGGTAATGCAAATGTCTATCACACAGACATTTGTCTTTGGACACACATTAAACAGAAGCAGCTTTCCTGAATCTCACCGCTATGCTAGGAAATGCTCTCCCTGTTGGATTTTTACCTGCCATGCAGCAGTTAAAGGCCCAGAGTCTGTGTTAGGCAAAACCCAGGAACTCTAACTCTGCCAATCACTTGTAACACTGTTGGTTCAACATAAATGTTTAATAATTAGATGTGGGTGGGGAGGGAGCCCCACACTGCCTAGATAAATAAGCATTCCAAAGCTTGGGTGGTGGTTTGAGCTCTGAGAAATCAAAATAAAAATCACATTCTGTTCTCTCTTGTCTCTTTTGATTTTGTAGAAAATACCTACTCTGCTTTTAAATGTCATCCATATTTATCAGACTGCATGGTTCTTGACATTTAGGAATATTTTTTCTCTCAAACTAACTGAAGCTTTGACAAAAGGAGCTAATTATCAAGGGACTGGATTTTTTTTTTTTTTTGAAAGAGAGAATCAGCAGGAAATGGAAATGTGTGCCTTATCAATGAGTTCTAATGGTCACACAAGGCAAAGGTCTGGTTGACCTACAGCTACAGTAGAGTTACATTGCTGTAAGCAGTATAACACAGAGACCATAGGTGAGGTTTCAGAACAGGCTTTGTAATTCTGAAATCATCACATCCAATACAGGGCAAACTTATGCAAGTCTACTCAAAAGTAACAGAACAATTCAAACTGGGGCTGGGGAAGTGAGCTGGATCTCCTGCCACATCCTGATCCCAGCTCACTCACACATCCAGGTCAGAAGTGTCTGTTGGAATACAGTTTTCATTAGATTACATTCACAGTCCTGCCCTCCAACTAATAGCAATTAGCTATTCATCCATCCCATTTCCAGAATTTATTGTTCAAGGGCTCTCCATTGGCAGGGAGAAACATCAGCACAGCAATGGCTTCCAGTGTAGGGGCAGCAGCTCATTCCTCATATAATAATCTTCAAAGGAGATAGATTGTAAATCAGATAGAAATGAGGGGCCAGATCCCACAGCTGAAATGCCAAGGCCAATGGACCCAGAGACAAGCCAGGTAGCTACTGAGAACCAGGCAGCTTCAAATTCTGTGAAAAATATTAGTGAGCATGTTAAGGTGAAAGGGCTGGACCTAGCATTATTAATTCAAAAATATGGTATCTGATTAAGAGGGTGGATCAGTTGATAAGCATCAGATTCCCCTAGGATGACCCTACTTGAGGGTGTGGGTTGCTCTTTTCAGTATGAAAACAACTTTTTATCATTAGCCATATTTCCCTAATGGCCAATATTCTAACTGCATTTGTTATTATCTTCTGAAGTCCACTTCTTTTATGCAACAAAGTCATCTAGCAGTTCAGCTTTAACACACCAAAGGCTTTTAGTTCAAAAGACTTTGCCTTGGACTGCTTGGAAAGGGAGAGGAATTGTCCTGACATCCACTATGGCAGACTCCACACCCACACACACAGTGATGCCACTTCCTGGTGTTGGCAGAATCCAGGTTACAAGCACAATCTAATCACATCCAGTTGCAAACTTGGGAAGTTGTATTTATTTATGTATTGACTGACATGTGCTGTCTTTCCTGCAAGAAGCCTAAGGTAGCATAAATGATCCCCCACCTCTTCATTTTTATACCTGGAAGCATATTAGGATGAGAATCAGAAACTGGCCCAAAGACACCAGGTGAGCTTCATGGCCAAGTGGGAATTCCTGATGGAGTCCAAGACTCTATCCACTACACCACACTGGCTTGCCATTCTTAGCATGCTTGCTCAGTCACCTTAAGGTCAATTAAGTCCTGCTTCCAAGATGCTGTGCAGGTGACTATACACCTAGGGTCAAATGGCAGGTCATATTAAGCAGATGTGCATTGTTCAGATGTGTTTGTTTTTCTTTTAAAATAACAGCTATATCAGGAACAGAGCTATGTTATGCAGGGACAAATGAACTCTCACCGCTAGGACTACTTCACAGAATTGCAGCATGGTTAATAAGCCATGGTGCCTCTTTTACCGACCTGTGCATGCCAATCACATGCTTAGCTGGGTTTATAGAATTACCCTTGCTGGCCCCTCTTGTTGTGACATCTGATGCCAGTGAGGGTGCTTTGTTTAAACCACCCAACCATTCTAAAACAGGCCATAGGTTCTGAGAAGTTAGTTAACCACCCCAACCAACCACCCTGAACCTCACTGGGTTCAGATGGCACAATAAGCTGTGCTTGCAAGGATAACTATATAAATCAGGCCAGCATGTGAGCAGCACCCAGCTAGCCCATGACCAGCATGCACAGGGTGGTTAACGAACCACCATGGTTGTATGATTGTGCAAACTAGGCCAGACTCAGCTCTCTTTGTTGGCCTATGATCCAGCCAACTTTCATGGGCCTCTAATGTCCCATTGACTTTAATGTCCTGTATTTGTCGAGAAAAAGAGTTGAGAATGCCCTGAACTCTACAATTGAAACCAGAGGACTTAAGGGCTTAATTCTGGCTGCATTGTGCCTTCAGCTTTCCAAAGAAACATCCATTTTGCACTGTTACCTAAAAGCTCTCAGGGCAGCAAACCTAGCAGAGCAAAGCCAGACCTGACTTAAAATGCTCATTATTTGCCAATGATTATTTCTTTGCCTAGGGGATGCACAGCTTGTGTGGTACTATTACATAATCTGTAACAGAAATTGCCCCTCAAGCACATATGAGCAAATTACTCTGTAGCTTAAACAGAGAACATCCATGGGGAAGAATGCTGCATTTTTTATATTCATGAGCAAATGTAGCATTGGTCATTTTAGTTGTGAATTGTGAAGACAACTGTATAGATTTCTTTTGCTGCATTTTGAAGATGCGTAGAATTCTGATCAGTAAATACTGGTGATATTTTTATGCCCACCAAGGAAAAAGCTAGCATAGGAGTCTGGCTATACATTTAGATTCCATGATTAATCTATTCTCCGTTGCCTAGCAATAGCTCAGCTGCCAGAGCAAGAATTACATGTAGTGGTATGCAATACTTTATTGATAATCAGATTTCCATGTGTATGTGTGAGAGCATGTGTGAGAGGGGTGTGTGTCTCTGTGTGTGTGTGTCTGAAATTACCTGTAAATGGTTTTTTTCCCCTTAGCTAGGGGTAGAAAGACCAAGATTTTTAGTCAAGAAAGTAATCAGGAACAGACCCTACTTGGAAATCAATTGTAATTTAATTCCCATCTTAAAGGTTGAAAGAGTTGCTTTTAAATCTGTTCTCTTTGGCTTGATCTGGGTTCATGCAAGACTATTTAGCTGACATGCCATGAATTAGTGTACAAATAAACATCCAAAATAGCTTGTGAGTTTCCTCTGTATGAAACACACTGGGAAGTTTATTTGTTCATAAATACATTAGTAAAATATTTTTTTCATAGCTGCTTTCATCCTATTCCTTTAGCAAAGTACAAGCCTGCAGCTTTCAACTAAATTACATGATATTCTTATGATGTCTATGCATATAACTTGGTATTGGGCAGTGGTTTCAGACAAAGCTTTCACCTTTTCCCCACAACTTCCCAGCATGATTAATGTTATGGGCCTTGCGCGCGCGTGCGCGCACACACACACATGTATATATGTGCCATAAACCTCTACTCATAACCGCCCAGTGTTTCCCCACCATTTCTTGTCTCTTGAAGAAAATATTTTAAGGAGAATAAACAGAACAGCTGCTCAGTGCCCTCTAAATGGAGCCCTCCATCTCATAGTTACCCATTCTAGAACACCTTTACTAATTTATAAAATAGTACTGCTGTAGCACTGACTAACAATAATCAAATGCAAGTGAATATTTCATGTTTTCCTTGAAGTAACAACCAGAATCCAACAAGGGCCATAGCTCAGCAGTACAGCAGATGCTCTATATACGGTAAGCTCCACGTTCAGTCCCCAGCATCACCTTGGATGGCTGGAAGATGTTCTGCATGGACCCTGTACACTTTGCCATCCAGCGGAATCTGTGTCAAAGTTGTGAGTTCTACATTTGAACTAGACTAGTATCCCAAATTTATCAGCATCTGCATTGTTCTCACAAATTCCAGTTGATCACTTTGTGTGATTACATTACCTTCATTTAATTTCATTCAAGCATTGATTAGCCCCATAACAACCCAGCAGCCTGGGTTCACACATCACACTCATCAGCCTATGAAGAAACCACCCATGATTTGATAAATTAAAAGTGGAAATGGTGGCTGCAGTGCAGGCAATGTAACTACTCTCTCTTCTTCATCTCCAAAACTCCATGGATTATTTAACCCATGGGTAGTTGTTACATGTGAATGGCACACTGACTTGGGAGAATGTCATACTTTTAAACAACAAATACAGTTGGGCAGAACAGCATGGATTTTTTTTTTTTAAAAATGAATCACTGTGACTTCTTAGATCTCTACTTTCTAAAAGTTTATGTCAGTTTTATCCAGTATCTTTTTCTCAACTCATGGCTATATTCAGTGGAAGAGGGAAAAACTTGTCTGAACAGAAGAAAAAACTCAGTGGGCTACCGCTGATGCAATAGATTAAAACTAATCATGAAATATCCTACATACATTTATCCATGTGGGAAAGAGATGGGTTTTGCTGTGTGCCTGGAACCTTATCACATTTAAGTATCCATATCTATATCAAGGCTGGTAATTTGTTTCTGCAGCTAAATGAAAGCAAAGTGAATATAAACCAGATATGGAAAGGAAAGGCACGGAGAGGTTTGCAGCCTTCAGCAGAATACTCCTAGCTCGCCTTTGGCCAGATCCTAAGGGCCAATAAAATGTTCAGTCTATTTATTTATTTAAAACATTTCTATGCCGCCCCCATCGCAACAAAGCCTCGGGGCGGCTCACAAAGGATACATAAATACATAAATAATAACAATATAACAATTCAAAAAAAATGTTTAAAACCCCCTGGTGCATTCTCGGCTAAAAATTTAAAATCCTATTAATTCAAATAATTTAACAATTAAAATAAGTTTTAAATAAAAAGGTCTTAGTCTAAGGAGGGCCTGTTCTTTTACAGGATGATAGCATTTCTATTTTCACATGGAAAATCATTGGTTCAACAATGTTATCCCAAAGACAGTCTCTTATGCAAAAGAGAAAGAAAGAAAAAACCTTCCCATGTTAGAAGGAATTAAACGTTTAGCTGTGGTAGGTCAGCTGCAGGGCCTGTTTATTCACAGTGCCATTCCATATGATGCCAAAGTGAGGCTCAGTACAGCCAAGGGAACTGTGTTGCCAGCCTGAAGTTTATTTGCCTAGTTGTCTTTAGAAATCTGTCTCAAGGCTTGAGCTAGACTTCCCACTATGCTGAAGGAGAGGTGGTAGAAGAACAGCAATGTTGTTCATATCTCCAACTTTACAGATATTGGACTGAACCATAGATATTGAGAAGGACATGAAAAGTTGGGCTGGCACCTGCTGGAGTGGACCTCTTTTTCCTCCATAAATAAATGAGTGAAGGAACACAAGTAAATAAATGCAAGTGTCAGGGCCAGTGCTTCCCAGTTTCTTTGGGAACCTGCCAAGACCCACAACCCAACATGGGATCCACTGTGAACTCCTAGAGTAAAGGTTCCTGATCTTGCTGTTTCCCCTCTTTGCAGTCACTATTGTATCACTGGGGTTCCTTAGACAGTGAAGTGTCTTCCTCCCAGAGCAATATAGGAGCTATCCATGGTACTGAAATCTATCTGAAAGGAGGTATTATAAATAGCTCCTACAAACTCAGAATAAAAGTTGCGATAGTCAAGGAGGCCCACTGGCATGGGAGTCTCTCACCTACCCTGTTGATATGTATCCTCTGACTAATTGAAAAGTGACAGGAGCAAGGAGAATCAGGGGCAACTTGATTCCTAATCACTAGCCATGGCCAATGACAGGTGATGTCTAAACCATCTGGAAAATGACAGGTTGAAGACGGTTGCTGCCCATGCTGAAGACCTTGACATGATGACTGCTTATGTAAGTGAGGAAAGATAAGAGCCTAAGCAGTATGTTTTGTCCCCACCCCTTTTCTTTTCTTTCTTTCTTTCTTTCTTTCTTTCTTTCTTTCTTTCTTTCTTTCTTTTTTTTTGGTATAAATGCATTTTTCTCTGTTTGGGAACAATACACTGCTAACTTCAGGAATAAAATACTGTTTGCTTTGTTTGTGTGAGCACTTTTTCAGTGTGTGGGTGAGCCTCATATACTGGGGGTGTCTTCTACATCTGATACATCTCTATTGTGAATGCTTCATATACCCTCAATTGCACCTGTACAGAGTGGGAGTTCAACTTGTACACAGAAGGTGTAATTACAGCTAATCAGACTATTTCTATGAGCCATGAGCCGTAATCTCCAAAAGGGGTCTGGTTAGTGAAAAAGGTACACTGTAGTTACTTAGCAGGGAGGTCAGGAAAGGGGTGATTTAACTGAAGAGTGTCAATTAAAGCAACCACAGGTTTTGTTCTTATTTTTAATTTTTATGCTTGCATGTCAAAGTTCTTGGAACTAGCTGTGCTTCTGATATATATGGAAAATCATTAGCAGCAGCCACAGCCACTGAGGCCCAGGGACCACCTATAAATTTATTGTTGAGACTGTGACGAAAGGGTAATATAGTCATATAGCATTTGGAGTGAACTACCCATTTACATTAACTTAGCTTCATTGAAGTTCGTTCATTACATTTTGGAATGCTGACCACAGTTTCCTCTGAGCTTCTCTCCAGTGTTACTGCTCTGGTTAAGGAATTGATCATGTTCCCAAGTCTCAGTATTTGGGCTCCAGATGCCAAACCAGGATTATCCATGGAATTAGTTCAGCTCCACATCATCTTTCTGCCTGTAGCAAAGCAGCAAATTTTGGCCCACGAGTGTCTAAGTCAAGGTGCACTATCTCCAAAACTAGGCAAATTATTTTGGTACCTGCAGCAGAAAATCTGACAAGTACCTCTAACAAACCTTAATAGTAAATTTATATTAATAACCTGTGCTGTTATAATACCTAAAATCAGCCACCTGAGATAGCTACCTAGAGTAGTTGCATGTGCTCTTTTACAAGGGACAGGTATCCTTTGAAAGTGTCCTCTGTTTGAACAGATGCCCAGTCCAAGCAAAGTGTAAAGATAAAGAATTCTCAGAAGGAAGAACTAGGCCTTGAAATTGCCCATCAACAGCATCTGGGCAGAAGACTGAGCAAAAACACAGGTTACCTGATCACTACCTCACACACTATCAAAAGGTACACTGTATGTCTACTTAAATTGCTATCATAGTGTATAAATTAGCAGCTATACCTATAAATTAGCATATATAAAATTTATGCAAATCAGTAGATGACTCCTAAGGAGCCACCCTATGGCTCCCTCACCCTGCCTAATGGTAAGGTTGGCCTTGGCCCCAGCCTTGGGATCTAATGAAAGGATAGTTAATATTGGTAAGCAAATATAGCATACATATGCTGGAGCATTGGGAGTGGGCACAAACAAGATAATGTGTGACCTGGAGCCAGGACCCAAAGATTGCACTGGGGAGAAAACACTATCCAGCCCAAGGGCACAATAATTCCCTTGCTACTGACTTTCCAAGAGCTGAAATGATGGAAACCCTACTAAATTGACTCTAAGGGCTGAGCTAAGGAGCTTTGCATGCTCTCTCTCTCTCAATCTCTGTGGGTGGGAGGGTGGCCAGCTGGGTGGCTGGGTGTGGCTGCATGCCATGCTGCTGCCGGAGGACTCCTCCAAGGAGGGGAACTAAACCTCCCAGAGATGGATGCCTTTAACCATCTCTGCCAGAAGACCACTGGGAGCCTGTGTACTTGAGGAAGGCAGCTGCAGGTCCATCCTTGTCAGTAGAAGACTTAGCCTCAGAGGAAGAGTAGCCTTGTGGCTTCCAGAAGCTTTGTCATCTCAAATGGCTGGCTACCAGGGCTCCAAGAGAAAGAGTGCTGTCTGCAAAAGAGGACTCCTTGGGGGAAAGTAATTCCCTATGAGTTGTCTCTGACCAGAGAGTTCTAATAGACCACATCTGAATTGTCCTGGTTGGGAACTGGAAGGTTCTAAAGCCTGTAGTGGCTATCTAACAAGTACTAGAAGTACTGCTTTTCAGCTCCAATGCTTTCAACATAGTTTCCTGGACCTTATCTTCATGATTGATGTTCTCTGCTACTGACACTTGGACTCTAGCTTAACTTTGTTTCTGGATTGTGTAATGCCTCTGATTCCTTAACTGTACTTTGACCACACCTACTGCCAGCTTCTTTGCTGGACTGAAATCTTGGTCTTTTCATTTGCTGTAACTTTGCCTTTTAGATTTCCCTCTAACTTGATCTCTACAGTCAAAGTAAGATAGTGTGACTGGTTTACTGATTTTAGTGGAAGAGACTGTAGGTCTGATTTAGGTTGTGACATAACAATTCAGGAGGCAGGATTTAAGTTTCTTCTCCTGTTTTTGGCCTCAATTCTCCAGGGTGGTAGGGTTAAAAGGTATCCTTTGATTTCCAGTTTGTTTTATTCCTTTAACAACCCTGACCTCCAGCCCTAGTTATACATGTTTAGTTTGGCCCTAAAATATTTGCTGTAACAATCATTACGAAGGCCTCTTCTGTTAATGTCCTATCCCAAGGAGGGATAGAACAAGGCTCTAGAAAGAAACAATAAGTAAGAAAGAGCCCACATGGCAATGTGGCATATTAACAGTTTCCTGAAGCAAGCATGGGAAGGAATTGCCCACTGGAGTGGGGTTCAGGAGACCTTTGTGCTGCACTAAAAGGATTGAGTGAAGAGATACTGCCACTCGGAGTAGTAGGCAAAACTAGGCTAGGTGGACAACAGGGCCAGCCCAAGGTGTGCCTGAGGTGAAGCACAACATGGACCCATCTTCCATTTCATGGGCAAAGGCAGCTGACTCAGGAGTTTATCTTTTCTTTAGCAGCTTTCTTTCTTTCAACACCTTGCTCCTACATTCTAGAATCAGTTGCCTGTGGCAACTGCATCACTCCACCTAATCAAGGCCTGGCCATGAGGGACAATAATCTTCCTAGGTATGAGCAGCTTTCTGTCTTTCAGTTTTCATAACTGCATCAGAACAGTGGTCTTGAGAGTAGGAAGAGAAGAAAGGATCTTTCTTTCTTTCTTTCTTTCTTTCTTTCTTTCTTTCTTTCTTTCTTTCTTTCTTTC